>NW_028167199.1:0-172768 GCF_963513975.1 Fringilla coelebs | reverse complement strand
AGCTTTTCCCTGCCGTGTAGGCGACAAGAGACGCATTAGACGGGGATCCGGAGCTGTCCGAAGGTAAGCGCCTGTTGCCGGCCTCTTTCGGCACAAGCCCCCGCTCCGGAGCGCACCGCGGCCGGCAGGATGCTCTCTGCCGGCGAAGGTGCCGCTTCTCCGGCAAGGAAGCCTCTGCCGCTTCTCCAGCACACGGAGAGCGTGCTAGCTGCTGAAACGTGAAGAAAGAAGCTGCAGAACACTGGCACTGAGCGTGCAGCTTTCCAGCGGAGAGAAAAAGCTACTTGAACACTCTGCAAGCCTTTCAACTCCCAAAAACATGCACATGGAAGGAGCTGCTGCAAAAGCGATGCTGTGCTCGCTGCTGCTCCTCCTGAAGCTCTGGCTGCTAAATCTGAGGCTTTCCTTCCAATTTCAAGCTGCAAAGCACTTGCTGAATTCCAGGGAAAGTCCGGGAGGCATTTGCTGTGCTGGCACACTTTCTCCTTCCTAGACAGAGTGGAAAAGCTTTTCCCTGCCGTGTAGGCGACAAGAGACGCATTAGACGGCGATCCGGAGCTGTCCGAAGGTAAGCGCCTGTTGCCGGCCTCTTTCGGCACAAGCCCCCGCTCCGGAGCGCACCGCGGCCGGCAGGATGCTCTCTGCCGGCGAAGGTGCCGCTTCTCCGGCAAGGAAGCCTCTGCCGCTTCTCCAGCACACGGAGAGCGTGCTAGCTGCTGAAACGTGAAGAAAGAAGCTGCAGAACACTGGCACTGAGCGTGCAGCTTTCCAGCGGAGAGAAAAAGCTACTTTAACACTCTGCAAGCCTTTCAACTCCCAAAAACATGCACATGGAAGGAGCTGCTGCAAAAGCGATGCTGTGCTCGCTGCTGCTCCTCCTGAAGCTCTGGCTGCTAAATCTGAGGCTTTCCTTCCAATTTCAAGCTGCAAAGCACTTGCTGAATTACAGGGAAAGCCCGGGAGGCATTTGCTGTGCTGGCACACTTTCTCCTGCCTAGACAGAGTGGAAAAGCTTTTCCCTGCCGTGTAGGCGACAAGAGACGCATTAGACGGCGATCCGGAGCTGTCCGAAGGTAAGCGCCTGTTGCCGGCCTCTTTCGGCACAAGCCCCCTCTCCGGAGCGCACCGCGGCCGGCAGGATGCTCTCTGCCGGCGAAGGTGCCGCTTCTCCGGCAAGGAAGCCTCTGCCGCTTCTCCAGCACACGGAGAGCGTGCTAGCTGCTGAAACGTGAAGAAAGAAGCTGCAGAAGACTGGCACTGAGCGTGCAGCTTTCCAGCGGAGAGAAAAAGCTACTTTAACACTCTGCAAGCCTTTCCACTCCCAAAAACATGCACATGGAAGGAGCTGCTGCAAAACCGATGCTGTGCTCGCTGCTGCTCCTCCTGAAGCTCTGGCTGCTAAATCTGAGGCTTTCCTTCCAATTTCAAGCTGCAAAGCACTTGCTGAATTCCAGGGAAAGCCCGGGAGGCATTTGCTGTGCTGGCACACTTTCTCCTTCCTAGACAGAGTGGAAAAGCTTTTCCCTGCCGTGTAGGCGACAAGAGACGCATTAGACGGCGATCCGGAGCTGTCCGAAGGTAAGCGCCTGTTGCCGGCCTCTTTCGGCACAAGCCCCCGCTCCGGAGCGCACCGCGGCCGGCAGGATGCTCTCTGCCGGCGAAGGTGCCGCTTCTCCGGCAAGGAAGCCTCTGCCGCTTCTCCTGCACACGGAGAGCGTGCTAGCTGCTGAAACGTGAAGAAAGAAGCTGCAGAAGACTGGCACTGAGCGTGCAGCTTTCCAGCGGAGAGAAAAAGCTACTTTAACACTCTGCAAGCCTTTCAACTCCCAAAAACATGCACATGGAAGGAGCTGCTGCAAAACCGATGCTGTGCTCGCTGCTGCTCCTCCTGAAGCTCTGGCTGCTAAATCTGAGGCTTTCCTTCCAATTTCAAGCTGCAAAGCACTTGCTGAATTCCAGGGAAAGCCCGGGAGGCATTTGCTGTGCTGGCACACTTTCTCCTTCCTAGACAGAGTGGAAAAGCTTTTCCCTGCCGTGTAGGCGACAAGAGACGCATTAGACGGCGATCCGGAGCTGTCCGAAGGTAAGCGCCTGTTGCCGGCCTCTTTCGGCACAAGCCCCCGCTCCGGAGCGCACCGCGGCCGGCAGGATGCTCTCTGCCGGCGAAGGTGCCGCTTCTCCGGCAAGGAAGCCTCTGCCGCTTCTCCTGCACACGGAGAGCGTGCTAGCTGCTGAAACGTGAAGAAAGAAGCTGCAGAACACTGGCACTGAGCGTGCAGCTTTCCAGCGGAGAGAAAAAGCTACTTTAACACTCTGCAAGCCTTTCCACTCCCAAAAACATGCACATGGAAGGAGCTGCTGCAAAAGCGATGCTGTGCTCGCTGCTGCTCCTCCTGAAGCTCTGGCTGCTAAATCTGAGGCTTTCCTTCCAATTTCAAGCTGCAAAGCACTTGCTGAATTCCAGGGAAAGCCCGGGAGGCATTTGCTGTGCTGGCACACTTTCTCCTTCCTAGACAGAGTGGAAAAGCTTTTCCCTGCCGTGTAGGCGACAAGAGACGCATTAGACGGCGATCCGGAGCTGTCCGAAGGTAAGCGCCTGTTGCCGGCCTCTTTCGGCACAAGCCCCCGCTCCGGAGCGCACCGCGGCCGGCAGGATGCTCTCTGCCGGCGAAGGTGCCGCTTCTCCGGCAAGGAAGCCTCTGCCGCTTCTCCAGCACACGGAGAGCGTGCTAGCTGCTGAAACGTGAAGAAAGAAGCTGCAGAACACTGGCACTGAGCGTGCAGCTTTCCAGCGGAGAGAAAAAGCTACTTGAACACTCTGCAAGCCTTTCCACTCCCAAAAACATGCACATGGAAGGAGCTGCTGCAAAACCGATGCTGTGCTCGCTGCTGCTCCTCCTGAAGCTCTGGCTGCTAAATCTGAGGCTTTCCTTCCAATTTCAAGCTGCAAAGCACTTGCTGAATTCCAGGGAAAGCCCGGGAGGCATTTGCTGTGCTGGCACACTTTCTCCTTCCTAGACAGAGTGGAAAAGCTTTTCCCTGCCGTGTAGGCGACAAGAGACGCATTAGACGGCGATCCGGAGCTGTCCGAAGGTAAGCGCCTGTTGCCGGCCTCTTTCGGCACAAGCCCCCGCTCCGGAGCGCACCGCGGCCGGCAGGATGCTCTCTGCCGGCGAAGGTGCCGCTTCTCCGGCAAGGAAGCCTCTGCCGCTTCTCCTGCACACGGAGAGCGTGCTAGCTGCTGAAACGTGAAGAAAGAAGCTGCAGAAGACTGGCACTGAGCGTGCAGCTTTCCAGCGGAGAGAAAAAGCTACTTTAACACTCTGCAAGCCTTTCCACTCCCAAAAACATGCACATGGAAGGAGCTGCTGCAAAACCGATGCTGTGCTCGCTGCTGCTCCTCCTGAAGCTCTGGCTGCTAAATCTGAGGCTTTCCTTCCAATTTCAAGCTGCAAAGCACTTGCTGAATTCCAGGGAAAGTCCGGGAGGCATTTGCTGTGCTGGCACACTTTCTCCTTCCTAGACAGAGTGGAAAAGCTTTTCCCTGCCGTGTAGGCGACAAGAGACGCATTAGACGGCGATCCGGAGCTGTCCGAAGGTAAGCGCCTGTTGCCGGCCTCTTTCGGCACAAGCCCCCGCTCCGGAGCGCACCGCGGCCGGCAGGATGCTCTCTGCCGGCGAAGGTGCCGCTTCTCCGGCAAGGAAGCCTCTGCCGCTTCTCCTGCACACGGAGAGCGTGCTAGCTGCTGAAACGTGAAGAAAGAAGCTGCAGAACACTGGCACTGAGCGTGCAGCTTTCCAGCGGAGAGAAAAAGCTACTTTAACACTCTGCAAGCCTTTCAACTCCCAAAAACATGCACATGGAAGGAGCTGCTGCAAAAGCGATGCTGTGCTCGCTGCTGCTCCTCCTGAAGCTCTGGCTGCTAAATCTGAGGCTTTCCTTCCAATTTCAAGCTGCAAAGCACTTGCTGAATTCCAGGGAAAGCCCGGGAGGCATTTGCTGTGCTGGCACACTTTCTCCTTCCTAGACAGAGTGGAAAAGCTTTTCCCTGCCGTGTAGGCGACAAGAGACGCATTAGACGGCGATCCGGAGCTGTCCGAAGGTAAGCGCCTGTTGCCGGCCTCTTTCGGCACAAGCCCCCGCTCCGGAGCGCACCGCGGCCGGCAGGATGCTCTCTGCCGGCGAAGGTGCCGCTTCTCCGGCAAGGAAGCCTCTGCCGCTTCTCCTGCACACGGAGAGCGTGCTAGCTGCTGAAACGTGAAGAAAGAAGCTGCAGAACACTGGCACTGAGCGTGCAGCTTTCCAGCGGAGAGAAAAAGCTACTTTAACACTCTGCAAGCCTTTCCACTCCCAAAAACATGCACATGGAAGGAGCTGCTGCAAAAGCGATGCTGTGCTCGCTGCTGCTCCTCCTGAAGCTCTGGCTGCTAAATCTGAGCCTTTCCTTCCCATTTCAAGCTGCAAAGCACTTGCTGAATTCCAGGGAAAGCCCGGGAGGCATTTGCTGTGCTGGCACACTTTCTCCTTCCTAGACGGAGTGGAAAAGCTTTTCCCTGCCGTGTAGGCGACAAGAGACGCATTAGACGGGGATCCGGAGCTGTCCGAAGGTAAGCGCCTGTTGCCGGCCTCTTTCGGCACAAGCCCCCGCTCCGGAGCGCACCGCGGCCGGCAGGATGCTCTCTGCCGGCGAAGGTGCCGCTTCTCCGGCAAGGAAGCCTCTGCCGCTTCTCCTGCACACGGAGAGCGTGCTAGCTGCTGAAACGTGAAGAAAGAAGCTGCAGAACACTGGCACTGAGCGTGCAGCTTTCCAGCGGAGAGAAAAAGCTACTTTAACACTCTGCAAGCCTTTCCACTCCCAAAAACATGCACATGGAAGGAGCTGCTGCAAAACCGATGCTGTGCTCGCTGCTGCTCCTCCTGAAGCTCTGGCTGCTAAATCTGAGGCTTTCCTTCCAATTTCAAGCTGCAAAGCACTTGCTGAATTCCAGGGAAAGTCCGGGAGGCATTTGCTGTGCTGGCACACTTTCTCCTTCCTAGACAGAGTGGAAAAGCTTTTCCCTGCCGTGTAGGCGACAAGAGACGCATTAGACGGCGATCCGGAGCTGTCCGAAGGTAAGCGCCTGTTGCCGGCCTCTTTCGGCACAAGCCCCCGCTCCGGAGCGCACCGCGGCCGGCAGGATGCTCTCTGCCGGCGAAGGTGCCGCTTCTCCGGCAAGGAAGCCTCTGCCGCTTCTCCTGCACACGGAGAGCGTGCTAGCTGCTGAAACGTGAAGAAAGAAGCTGCAGAACACTGGCACTGAGCGTGCAGCTTTCCAGCGGAGAGAAAAAGCTACTTTAACACTCTGCAAGCCTTTCAACTCCCAAAAACATGCACATGGAAGGAGCTGCTGCAAAAGCGATGCTGTGCTCGCTGCTGCTCCTCCTGAAGCTCTGGCTGCTAAATCTGAGGCTTTCCTTCCAATTTCAAGCTGCAAAGCACTTGCTGAATTCCAGGGAAAGCCCGGGAGGCATTTGCTGTGCTGGCACACTTTCTCCTTCCTAGACAGAGTGGAAAAGCTTTTCCCTGCCGTGTAGGCGACAAGAGACGCATTAGACGGCGATCCGGAGCTGTCCGAAGGTAAGCGCCTGTTGCCGGCCTCTTTCGGCACAAGCCCCCGCTCCGGAGCGCACCGCGGCCGGCAGGATGCTCTCTGCCGGCGAAGGTGCCGCTTCTCCGGCAAGGAAGCCTCTCCCGCTTCTCCAGCACACGGAGAGCGTGCTAGCTGCTGAAACGTGAAGAAAGAAGCTGCAGAAGACTGGCACTGAGCGTGCAGCTTTCCAGCGGAGAGAAAAAGCTACTTGAACACTCTGCAAGCCTTTCCACTCCCAAAAACATGCACATGGAAGGAGCTGCTGCAAAACCGATGCTGTGCTCGCTGCTGCTCCTCCTGAAGCTCTGGCTGCTAAATCTGAGGCTTTCCTTCCAATTTCAAGCTGCAAAGCACTTGCTGAATTCCAGGGAAAGCCCGGGAGGCATTTGCTGTGCTGGCACACTTTCTCCTTCCTAGACAGAGTGGAAAAGCTTTTCCCTGCCGTGTAGGCGACAAGAGACGCATTAGACGGCGATCCGGAGCTGTCCGAAGGTAAGCGCCTGTTGCCGGCCTCTTTCGGCACAAGCCCCCGCTCCGGAGCGCACCGCGGCCGGCAGGATGCTCTCTGCCGGCGAAGGTGCCGCTTCTCCGGCAAGGAAGCCTCTGCCGCTTCTCCTGCACACGGAGAGCGTGCTAGCTGCTGAAACGTGAAGAAAGAAGCTGCAGAACACTGGCACTGAGCGTGCAGCTTTCCAGCGGAGAGAAAAAGCTACTTTAACACTCTGCAAGCCTTTCAACTCCCAAAAACATGCACATGGAAGGAGCTGCTGCAAAACCGATGCTGTGCTCGCTGCTGCTCCTCCTGAAGCTCTGGCTGCTAAATCTGAGGCTTTCCTTCCAATTTCAAGCTGCAAAGCACTTGCTGAATTCCAGGGAAAGTCCGGGAGGCATTTGCTGTGCTGGCACACTTTCTCCTTCCTAGACAGAGTGGAAAAGCTTTTCCCTGCCGTGTAGGCGACAAGAGACGCATTAGACGGCGATCCGGAGCTGTCCGAAGGTAAGCGCCTGTTGCCGGCCTCTTTCGGCACAAGCCCCCGCTCCGGAGCGCACCGCGGCCGGCAGGATGCTCTCTGCCGGCGAAGGTGCCGCTTCTCCGGCAAGGAAGCCTCTGCCGCTTCTCCTGCACACGGAAAGCGTGCTAGCTGCTGAAACGTGAAGAAAGAAGCTGCAGAAGACTGGCACTGAGCGTGCAGCTTTCCAGCGGAGAGAAAAAGCTACTTTAACACTCTGCAAGCCTTTCCACTCCCAAAAACATGCACATGGAAGGAGCTGCTGCAAAAGCGATGCTGTGCTCGCTGCTGCTCCTCCTGAAGCTCTGGCTGCTAAATCTGAGGCTTTCCTTCCAATTTCAAGCTGCAAAGCACTTGCTGAATTCCAGGGAAAGCCCGGGAGGCATTTGCTGTGCTGGCACACTTTCTCCTTCCTAGACAGAGTGGAAAAGCTTTTCCCTGCCGTGTAGGCGACAAGAGACGCATTAGACGGCGATCCGGAGCTGTCCGAAGGTAAGCGCCTGTTGCCGGCCTCTTTCGGCACAAGCCCCCGCTCCGGAGCGCACCGCGGCCGGCAGGATGCTCTCTGCCGGCGAAGGTGCCGCTTCTCCGGCAAGGAAGCCTCTGCCGCTTCTCCAGCACACGGAGAGCGTGCTAGCTGCAGAAACGTGAAGAAAGAAGCTGCAGAACACTGGCACTGAGCGTGCAGCTTTCCAGCGGAGAGAAAAAGCTACTTTAACACTCTGCAAGCCTTTCCACTCCCAAAAACATGCACATGGAAGGAGCTGCTGCAAAAGCGATGCTGTGCTCGCTGCTGCTCCTCCTGAAGCTCTGGCTGCTAAATCTGAGGCTTTCCTTCCAATTTCAAGCTGCAAAGCACTTGCTGAATTCCAGGGAAAGTCCGGGAGGCATTTGCTGTGCTGGCACACTTTCTCCTTCCTAGACAGAGTGGAAAAGCTTTTCCCTGCCGTGTAGGCGACAAGAGACGCATTAGACGGCGATCCGGAGCTGTCCGAAGGTAAGCGCCTGTTGCCGGCCTCTTTCGGCACAAGCCCCCGCTCCGGAGCGCACCGCGGCCGGCAGGATGCTCTCTGCCGGCGAAGGTGCCGCTTCTCCGGCAAGGAAGCCTCTGCCGCTTCTCCTGCACACGGAGAGCGTGCTAGCTGCTGAAACGTGAAGAAAGAAGCTGCAGAACACTGGCACTGAGCGTGCAGCTTTCCAGCGGAGAGAAAAAGCTACTTTAACACTCTGCAAGCCTTTCAACTCCCAAAAACATGCACATGGAAGGAGCTGCTGCAAAACCGATGCTGTGCTCGCTGCTGCTCCTCCTGAAGCTCTGGCTGCTAAATCTGAGGCTTTCCTTCCAATTTCAAGCTGCAAAGCACTTGCTGAATTCCAGGGAAAGCCCGGGAGGCATTTGCTGTGCTGGCACACTTTCTCCTTCCTAGACAGAGTGGAAAAGCTTTTCCCTGCCGTGTAGGCGACAAGAGACGCATTAGACGGCGATCCGGAGCTGTCCGAAGGTAAGCGCCTGTTGCCGGCCTCTTTCGGCACAAGCCCCCGCTCCGGAGCGCACCGCGGCCGGCAGGATGCTCTCTGCCGGCGAAGGTGCCGCTTCTCCGGCAAGGAAGCCTCTGCCGCTTCTCCAGCACACGGAGAGCGTGCTAGCTGCTGAAACGTGAAGAAAGAAGCTGCAGAAGACTGGCACTGAGCGTGCAGCTTTCCAGCGGAGAGAAAAAGCTACTTTAACACTCTGCAAGCCTTTCAACTCCCAAAAACATGCACATGGAAGGAGCTGCTGCAAAACCGATGCTGTGCTCGCTGCTGCTCCTCCTGAAGCTCTGGCTGCTAAATCTGAGGCTTTCCTTCCAATTTCAAGCTGCAAAGCACTTGCTGAATTCCAGGGAAAGTCCGGGAGGCATTTGCTGTGCTGGCACACTTTCTCCTTCCTAGACAGAGTGGAAAAGCTTTTCCCTGCCGTGTAGGCGACAAGAGACGCATTAGACGGCGATCCGGAGCTGTCCGAAGGTAAGCGCCTGTTGCCGGCCTCTTTCGGCACAAGCCCCCGCTCCGGAGCGCACCGCGGCCGGCAGGATGCTCTCTGCCGGCGAAGGTGCCGCTTCTCCGGCAAGGAAGCCTCTGCCGCTTCTCCTGCACACGGAGAGCGTGCTAGCTGCTGAAACGTGAAGAAAGAAGCTGCAGAACACTGGCACTGAGCGTGCAGCTTTCCAGCGGAGAGAAAAAGCTACTTTAACACTCTGCAAGCCTTTCAACTTCCAAAAACATGCACATGGAAGGAGCTGCTGCAAAACCGATGCTGTGCTCGCTGCTGCTCCTCCTGAAGCTCTGGCTGCTAAATCTGAGGCTTTCCTTCCAATTTCAAGCTGCAAAGCACTTGCTGAATTCCAGGGAAAGCCCGGGAGGCATTTGCTGTGCTGGCACACTTTCTCCTTCCTAGACAGAGTGGAAAAGCTTTTCCCTGCCGTGTAGGCGACAAGAGACGCATTAGACGGCGATCCGGAGCTGTCCGAAGGTAAGCGCCTGTTGCCGGCCTCTTTCGGCACAAGCCCCCGCTCCGGAGCGCACCGCGGCCGGCAGGATGCTCTCTGCCGGCGAAGGTGCCGCTTCTCCGGCAAGGAAGCCTCTGCCGCTTCTCCAGCACACGGAGAGCGTGCTAGCTGCTGAAACGTGAAGAAAGAAGCTGCAGAACACTGGCACTGAGCGTGCAGCTTTCCAGCGGAGAGAAAAAGCTACTTTAACACTCTGCAAGCCTTTCCACTCCCAAAAACATGCACATGGAAGGAGCTGCTGCAAAACCGATGCTGTGCTCGCTGCTGCTCCTCCTGAAGCTCTGGCTGCTAAATCTGAGGCTTTCCTTCCAATTTCAAGCTGCAAAGCACTTGCTGAATTCCAGGGAAAGTCCGGGAGGCATTTGCTGTGCTGGCACACTTTCTCCTTCCTAGACAGAGTGGAAAAGCTTTTCCCTGCCGTGTAGGCGACAAGAGACGCATTAGACGGCGATCCGGAGCTGTCCGAAGGTAAGCGCCTGTTGCCGGCCTCTTTCGGCACAAGCCCCCGCTCCGGAGCGCACCGCGGCCGGCAGGATGCTCTCTGCCGGCGAAGGTGCCGCTTCTCCGGCAAGGAAGCCTCTGCCGCTTCTCCTGCACACGGAGAGCGTGCTAGCTGCTGAAACGTGAAGAAAGAAGCTGCAGAACACTGGCACTGAGCGTGCAGCTTTCCAGCGGAGAGAAAAAGCTACTTTAACACTCTGCAAGCCTTTCAACTCCCAAAAACATGCACATGGAAGGAGCTGTGCAAAACCGATGCTGTGCTCGCTGCTGCTCCTCCTGAAGCTCTGGCTGCTAAATCTGAGGCTTTCCTTCCAATTTCAAGCTGCAAAGCACTTGCTGAATTCCAGGGAAAGCCCGGGAGGCATTTGCTGTGCTGGCACACTTTCTCCTTCCTAGACAGAGTGGAAAAGCTTTTCCCTGCCGTGTAGGCGACAAGAGACGCATTAGACGGCGATCCGGAGCTGTCCGAAGGTAAGCGCCTGTTGCCGGCCTCTTTCGGCACAAGCCCCCGCTCCGGAGCGCACCGCGGCCGGCAGGATGCTCTCTGCCGGCGAAGGTGCCGCTTCTCCGGCAAGGAAGCCTCTGCCGCTTCTCCAGCACACGGAGAGCGTGCTAGCTGCTGAAACGTGAAGAAAGAAGCTGCAGAAGACTGGCACTGAGCGTGCAGCTTTCCAGCGGAGAGAAAAAGCTACTTGAACACTCTGCAAGCCTTTCAACTCCCAAAAACATGCACATGGAAGGAGCTGCTGCAAAACCGATGCTGTGCTCGCTGCTGCTCCTCCTGAAGCTCTGGCTGCTAAATCTGAGGCTTTCCTTCCAATTTCAAGCTGCAAAGCACTTGCTGAATTCCAGGGAAAGTCCGGGAGGCATTTGCTGTGCTGGCACACTTTCTCCTTCCTAGACAGAGTGGAAAAGCTTTTCCCTGCCGTGTAGGCGACAAGAGACGCATTAGACGGCGATCCGGAGCTGTCCGAAGGTAAGCGCCTGTTGCCGGCCTCTTTCGGCACAAGCCCCCGCTCCGGAGCGCACCGCGGCCGGCAGGATGCTCTCTGCCGGCGAAGGTGCCGCTTCTCCGGCAAGGAAGCCTCTGCCGCTTCTCCTGCACACGGAGAGCGTGCTAGCTGCTGAAACGTGAAGAAAGAAGCTGCAGAACACTGGCACTGAGCGTGCAGCTTTCCAGCGGAGAGAAAAAGCTACTTTAACACTCTGCAAGCCTTTCAACTTCCAAAAACATGCACATGGAAGGAGCTGCTGCAAAACCGATGCTGTGCTCGCTGCTGCTCCTCCTGAAGCTCTGGCTGCTAAATCTGAGGCTTTCCTTCCAATTTCAAGCTGCAAAGCACTTGCTGAATTCCAGGGAAAGCCCGGGAGGCATTTGCTGTGCTGGCACACTTTCTCCTTCCTAGACAGAGTGGAAAAGCTTTTCCCTGCCGTGTAGGCGACAAGAGACGCATTAGACGGCGATCCGGAGCTGTCCGAAGGTAAGCGCCTGTTGCCGGCCTCTTTCGGCACAAGCCCCCGCTCCGGAGCGCACCGCGGCCGGCAGGATGCTCTCTGCCGGCGAAGGTGCCGCTTCTCCGGCAAGGAAGCCTCTGCCGCTTCTCCAGCACACGGAGAGCGTGCTAGCTGCTGAAACGTGAAGAAAGAAGCTGCAGAACACTGGCACTGAGCGTGCAGCTTTCCAGCGGAGAGAAAAAGCTACTTTAACACTCTGCAAGCCTTTCCACTCCCAAAAACATGCACATGGAAGGAGCTGCTGCAAAACCGATGCTGTGCTCGCTGCTGCTCCTCCTGAAGCTCTGGCTGCTAAATCTGAGGCTTTCCTTCCAATTTCAAGCTGCAAAGCACTTGCTGAATTCCAGGGAAAGTCCGGGAGGCATTTGCTGTGCTGGCACACTTTCTCCTTCCTAGACAGAGTGGAAAAGCTTTTCCCTGCCGTGTAGGCGACAAGAGACGCATTAGACGGCGATCCGGAGCTGTCCGAAGGTAAGCGCCTGTTGCCGGCCTCTTTCGGCACAAGCCCCCGCTCCGGAGCGCACCGCGGCCGGCAGGATGCTCTCTGCCGGCGAAGGTGCCGCTTCTCCGGCAAGGAAGCCTCTGCCGCTTCTCCAGCACACGGAGAGCGTGCTAGCTGCTGAAACGTGAAGAAAGAAGCTGCAGAACACTGGCACTGAGCGTGCAGCTTTCCAGCGGAGAGAAAAAGCTACTTTAACACTCTGCAAGCCTTTCAACTCCCAAAAACATGCACATGGAAGGAGCTGTGCAAAACCGATGCTGTGCTCGCTGCTGCTCCTCCTGAAGCTCTGGCTGCTAAATCTGAGGCTTTCCTTCCAATTTCAAGCTGCAAAGCACTTGCTGAATTCCAGGGAAAGCCCGGGAGGCATTTGCTGTGCTGGCACACTTTCTCCTTCCTAGACAGAGTGGAAAAGCTTTTCCCTGCCGTGTAGGCGACAAGAGACGCATTAGACGGCGATCCGGAGCTGTCCGAAGGTAAGCGCCTGTTGCCGGCCTCTTTCGGCACAAGCCCCCGCTCCGGAGCGCACCGCGGCCGGCAGGATGCTCTCTGCCGGCGAAGGTGCCGCTTCTCCGGCAAGGAAGCCTCTGCCGCTTCTCCTGCACACGGAGAGCGTGCTAGCTGCTGAAACGTGAAGAAAGAAGCTGCAGAACACTGGCACTGAGCGTGCAGCTTTCCAGCGGAGAGAAAAAGCTACTTGAACACTCTGCAAGCCTTTCCACTCCCAAAAACATGCACATGGAAGGAGCTGCTGCAAAACCGATGCTGTGCTCGCTGCTGCTCCTCCTGAAGCTCTGGCTGCTAAATCTGAGGCTTTCCTTCCAATTTCAAGCTGCAAAGCACTTGCTGAATTCCAGGGAAAGTCCGGGAGGCATTTGCTGTGCTGGCACACTTTCTCCTTCCTAGACAGAGTGGAAAAGCTTTTCCCTGCCGTGTAGGCGACAAGAGACGCATTAGACGGCGATCCGGAGCTGTCCGAAGGTAAGCGCCTGTTGCCGGCCTCTTTCGGCACAAGCCCCCGCTCCGGAGCGCACCGCGGCCGGCAGGATGCTCTCTGCCGGCGAAGGTGCCGCTTCTCCGGCAAGGAAGCCTCTGCCGCTTCTCCTGCACACGGAGAGCGTGCTAGCTGCTGAAACGTGAAGAAAGAAGCTGCAGAACACTGGCACTGAGCGTGCAGCTTTCCAGCGGAGAGAAAAAGCTACTTTAACACTCTGCAAGCCTTTCCACTCCCAAAAACATGCACATGGAAGGAGCTGCTGCAAAAGCGATGCTGTGCTCGCTGCTGCTCCTCCTGAAGCTCTGGCTGCTAAATCTGAGGCTTTCCTTCCAATTTCAAGCTGCAAAGCACTTGCTGAATTCCAGGGAAAGCCCGGGAGGCATTTGCTGTGCTGGCACACTTTCTCCTTCCTAGACAGAGTGGAAAAGCTTTTCCCTGCCGTGTAGGCGACAAGAGACGCATTAGACGGCGATCCGGAGCTGTCCGAAGGTAAGCGCCTGTTGCCGGCCTCTTTCGGCACAAGCCCCCGCTCCGGAGCGCACCGCGGCCGGCAGGATGCTCTCTGCCGGCGAAGGTGCCGCTTCTCCGGCAAGGAAGCCTCTGCCGCTTCTCCAGCACACGGAGAGCGTGCTAGCTGCTGAAACGTGAAGAAAGAAGCTGCAGAAGACTGGCACTGAGCGTGCAGCTTTCCAGCGGAGAGAAAAAGCTACTTTAACACTCTGCAAGCCTTTCAACTCCCAAAAACATGCACATGGAAGGAGCTGCTGCAAAACCGATGCTGTGCTCGCTGCTGCTCCTCCTGAAGCTCTGGCTGCTAAATCTGAGGCTTTCCTTCCAATTTCAAGCTGCAAAGCACTTGCTGAATTCCAGGGAAAGTCCGGGAGGCATTTGCTGTGCTGGCACACTTTCTCCTTCCTAGACAGAGTGGAAAAGCTTTTCCCTGCCGTGTAGGCGACAAGAGACGCATTAGACGGCGATCCGGAGCTGTCCGAAGGTAAGCGCCTGTTGCCGGCCTCTTTCGGCACAAGCCCCCGCTCCGGAGCGCACCGCGGCCGGCAGGATGCTCTCTGCCGGCGAAGGTGCCGCTTCTCCGGCAAGGAAGCCTCTGCCGCTTCTCCTGCACACGGAGAGCGTGCTAGCTGCTGAAACGTGAAGAAAGAAGCTGCAGAAGACTGGCACTGAGCGTGCAGCTTTCCAGCGGAGAGAAAAAGCTACTTTAACACTCTGCAAGCCTTTCAACTCCCAAAAACATGCACATGGAAGGAGCTGCTGCAAAACCGATGCTGTGCTCGCTGCTGCTCCTCCTGAAGCTCTGGCTGCTAAATCTGAGGCTTTCCTTCCAATTTCAAGCTGCAAAGCACTTGCTGAATTCCAGGGAAAGCCCGGGAGGCATTTGCTGTGCTGGCACACTTTCTCCTTCCTAGACAGAGTGGAAAAGCTTTTCCCTGCCGTGTAGGCGACAAGAGACGCATTAGACGGCGATCCGGAGCTGTCCGAAGGTAAGCGCCTGTTGCCGGCCTCTTTCGGCACAAGCCCCCGCTCCGGAGCGCACCGCGGCCGGCAGGATGCTCTCTGCCGGCGAAGGTGCCGCTTCTCCGGCAAGGAAGCCTCTGCCGCTTCTCCTGCACACGGAGAGCGTGCTAGCTGCTGAAACGTGAAGAAAGAAGCTGCAGAACACTGGCACTGAGCGTGCAGCTTTCCAGCGGAGAGAAAAAGCTACTTTAACACTCTGCAAGCCTTTCCACTCCCAAAAACATGCACATGGAAGGAGCTGCTGCAAAAGCGATGCTGTGCTCGCTGCTGCTCCTCCTGAAGCTCTGGCTGCTAAATCTGAGGCTTTCCTTCCAATTTCAAGCTGCAAAGCACTTGCTGAATTCCAGGGAAAGTCCGGGAGGCATTTGCTGTGCTGGCACACTTTCTCCTTCCTAGACAGAGTGGAAAAGCTTTTCCCTGCCGTGTAGGCGACAAGAGACGCATTAGACGGCGATCCGGAGCTGTCCGAAGGTAAGCGCCTGTTGCCGGCCTCTTTCGGCACAAGCCCCCGCTCCGGAGCGCACCGCGGCCGGCAGGATGCTCTCTGCCGGCGAAGGTGCCGCTTCTCCGGCAAGGAAGCCTCTGCCGCTTCTCCTGCACACGGAGAGCGTGCTAGCTGCTGAAACGTGAAGAAAGAAGCTGCAGAACACTGGCACTGAGCGTGCAGCTTTCCAGCGGAGAGAAAAAGCTACTTGAACACTCTGCAAGCCTTTCCACTCCCAAAAACATGCACATGGAAGGAGCTGCTGCAAAAGCGATGCTGTGCTCGCTGCTGCTCCTCCTGAAGCTCTGGCTGCTAAATCTGAGGCTTTCCTTCCAATTTCAAGCTGCAAAGCACTTGCTGAATTCCAGGGAAAGTCCGGGAGGCATTTGCTGTGCTGGCACACTTTCTCCTTCCTAGACAGAGTGGAAAAGCTTTTCCCTGCCGTGTAGGCGACAAGAGACGCATTAGACGGCGATCCGGAGCTGTCCGAAGGTAAGCGCCTGTTGCCGGCCTCTTTCGGCACAAGCCCCCGCTCCGGAGCGCACCGCGGCCGGCAGGATGCTCTCTGCCGGCGAAGGTGCCGCTTCTCCGGCAAGGAAGCCTCTGCCGCTTCTCCAGCACACGGAGAGCGTGCTAGCTGCTGAAACGTGAAGAAAGAAGCTGCAGAACACTGGCACTGAGCGTGCAGCTTTCCAGCGGAGAGAAAAAGCTACTTCAACACTCTGCAAGCCTTTCCACTCCCAAAAACATGCACATGGAAGGAGCTGCTGCAAAACCGATGCTGTGCTCGCTGCTGCTCCTCCTGAAGCTCTGGCTGCTAAATCTGAGGCTTTCCTTCCAATTTCAAGCTGCAAAGCACTTGCTGAATTCCAGGGAAAGCCCGGGAGGCATTTGCTGTGCTGGCACACTTTCTCCTTCCTAGACAGAGTGGAAAAGCTTTTCCCTGCCGTGTAGGCGACAAGAGACGCATTAGACGGCGATCCGGAGCTGTCCGAAGGTAAGCGCCTGTTGCCGGCCTCTTTCGGCACAAGCCCCCGCTCCGGAGCGCACCGCGGCCGGCAGGATGCTCTCTGCCGGCGAAGGTGCCGCTTCTCCGGCAAGGAAGCCTCTGCCGCTTCTCCTGCACACGGAGAGCGTGCTAGCTGCTGAAACGTGAAGAAAGAAGCTGCAGAACACTGGCACTGAGCGTGCAGCTTTCCAGCGGAGAGAAAAAGCTACTTTAACACTCTGCAAGCCTTTCAACTCCCAAAAACATGCACATGGAAGGAGCTGCTGCAAAAGCGATGCTGTGCTCGCTGCTGCTCCTCCTGAAGCTCTGGCTGCTAAATCTGAGGCTTTCCTTCCAATTTCAAGCTGCAAAGCACTTGCTGAATTCCAGGGAAAGCCCGGGAGGCATTTGCTGTGCTGGCACACTTTCTCCTTCCTAGACAGAGTGGAAAAGCTTTTCCCTGCCGTGTAGGCGACAAGAGACGCATTAGACGGCGATCCGGAGCTGTCCGAAGGTAAGCGCCTGTTGCCGGCCTCTTTCGGCACAAGCCCCCGCTCCGGAGCGCACCGCGGCCGGCAGGATGCTCTCTGCCGGCGAAGGTGCCGCTTCTCCGGCAAGGAAGCCTCTGCCGCTTCTCCAGCACACGGAGAGCGTGCTAGCTGCTGAAACGTGAAGAAAGAAGCTGCAGAAGACTGGCACTGAGCGTGCAGCTTTCCAGCGGAGAGAAAAAGCTACTTGAACACTCTGCAAGCCTTTCCACTCCCAAAAACATGCACATGGAAGGAGCTGCTGCAAAAGCGATGCTGTGCTCGCTGCTGCTCCTCCTGAAGCTCTGGCTGCTAAATCTGAGGCTTTCCTTCCAATTTCAAGCTGCAAAGCACTTGCTGAATTCCAGGGAAAGTCCGGGAGGCATTTGCTGTGCTGGCACACTTTCTCCTTCCTAGACAGAGTGGAAAAGCTTTTCCCTGCCGTGTAGGCGACAAGAGACGCATTAGACGGCGATCCGGAGCTGTCCGAAGGTAAGCGCCTGTTGCCGGCCTCTTTCGGCACAAGCCCCCGCTCCGGAGCGCACCGCGGCCGGCAGGATGCTCTCTGCCGGCGAAGGTGCCGCTTCTCCGGCAAGGAAGCCTCTGCCGCTTCTCCTGCACACGGAGAGCGTGCTAGCTGCTGAAACGTGAAGAAAGAAGCTGCAGAACACTGGCACTGAGCGTGCAGCTTTCCAGCGGAGAGAAAAAGCTACTTTAACACTCTGCAAGCCTTTCCACTCCCAAAAACATGCACATGGAAGGAGCTGCTGCAAAAGCGATGCTGTGCTCGCTGCTGCTCCTCCTGAAGCTCTGGCTGCTAAATCTGAGGCTTTCCTTCCAATTTCAAGCTGCAAAGCACTTGCTGAATTCCAGGGAAAGTCCGGGAGGCATTTGCTGTGCTGGCACACTTTCTCCTTCCTAGACAGAGTGGAAAAGCTTTTCCCTGCCGTGTAGGCGACAAGAGACGCATTAGACGGCGATCCGGAGCTGTCCGAAGGTAAGCGCCTGTTGCCGGCCTCTTTCGGCACAAGCCCCCGCTCCGGAGCGCACCGCGGCCGGCAGGATGCTCTCTGCCGGCGAAGGTGCCGCTTCTCCGGCAAGGAAGCCTCTGCCGCTTCTCCTGCACACGGAGAGCGTGCTAGCTGCTGAAACGTGAAGAAAGAAGCTGCAGAACACTGGCACTGAGCGTGCAGCTTTCCAGCGGAGAGAAAAAGCTATATTAACACTCTGCAAGCCTTTCCACTCCCAAAAACATGCACATGGAAGGAGCTGCTGCAAAACCGATGCTGTGCTCGCTGCTGCTCCTCCTGAAGCTCTGGCTGCTAAATCTGAGGCTTTCCTTCCAATTTCAAGCTGCAAAGCACTTGCTGAATTCCAGGGAAAGCCCGGGAGGCATTTGCTGTGCTGGCACACTTTCTCCTTCCTAGACGGAGTGGAAAAGCTTTTCCCTGCCGTGTAGGCGACAAGAGACGCATTAGACGGGGATCCGGAGCTGTCCGAAGGTAAGCGCCTGTTGCCGGCCTCTTTCGGCACAAGCCCCCGCTCCGGAGCGCACCGCGGCCGGCAGGATGCTCTCTGCCGGCGAAGGTGCCGCTTCTCCGGCAAGGAAGCCTCTGCCGCTTCTCCTGCACACGGAGAGCGTGCTAGCTGCTGAAACGTGAAGAAAGAAGCTGCAGAACACTGGCACTGAGCGTGCAGCTTTCCAGCGGAGAGAAAAAGCTACTTTAACACTCTGCAAGCCTTTCAACTCCCAAAAACATGCACATGGAAGGAGCTGCTGCAAAAGCGATGCTGTGCTCGCTGCTGCTCCTCCTGAAGCTCTGGCTGCTAAATCTGAGGCTTTCCTTCCAATTTCAAGCTGCAAAGCACTTGCTGAATTCCAGGGAAAGTCCGGGAGGCATTTGCTGTGCTGGCACACTTTCTCCTTCCTAGACGGTGTGGAAAAGCTTTTCCCTGCCGTGTAGGCGACAAGAGACGCATTAGACGGGGATCCGGAGCTGTCCGAAGGTAAGCGCCTGTTGCCGGCCTCTTTCGGCACAAGCCCCCGCTCCGGAGCGCACCGCGGCCGGCAGGATGCTCTCTGCTGGCGAAGGTGCCGCTTCTCCGGCAAGGAAGCCTCTGCCGCTTCTCCAGCACACGGAGAGCGTGCTAGCTGCTGAAACGTGAAGAAAGAAGCTGCAGAAGACTGGCACTGAGCGTGCAGCTTTCCAGCGGAGAGAAAAAGCTACTTGAACACTCTGCAAGCCTTTCCACTCCCAAAAACATGCACATGGAAGGAGCTGCTGCAAAAGCGATGCTGTGCTCGCTGCTGCTCCTCCTGAAGCTCTGGCTGCTAAATCTGAGGCTTTCCTTCCAATTTCAAGCTGCAAAGCACTTGCTGAATTCCAGGGAAAGTCCGGGAGGCATTTGCTGTGCTGGCACACTTTCTCCTTCCTAGACAGAGTGGAAAAGCTTTTCCCTGCCGTGTAGGCGACAAGAGACGCATTAGACGGCGATCCGGAGCTGTCCGAAGGTAAGCGCCTGTTGCCGGCCTCTTTCGGCACAAGCCCCCGCTCCGGAGCGCACCGCGGCCGGCAGGATGCTCTCTGCCGGCGAAGGTGCCGCTTCTCCGGCAAGGAAGCCTCTGCCGCTTCTCCTGCACACGGAGAGCGTGCTAGCTGCTGAAACGTGAAGAAAGAAGCTGCAGAACACTGGCACTGAGCGTGCAGCTTTCCAGCGGAGAGAAAAAGCTACTTTAACACTCTGCAAGCCTTTCAACTCCCAAAAACATGCACATGGAAGGAGCTGCTGCAAAAGCGATGCTGTGCTCGCTGCTGCTCCTCCTGAAGCTCTGGCTGCTAAATCTGAGGCTTTCCTTCCAATTTCAAGCTGCAAAGCACTTGCTGAATTCCAGGGAAAGCCCGGGAGGCATTTGCTGTGCTGGCACACTTTCTCCTTCCTAGACAGAGTGGAAAAGCTTTTCCCTGCCGTGTAGGCGACAAGAGACGCATTAGACGGCGATCCGGAGCTGTCCGAAGGTAAGCGCCTGTTGCCGGCCTCTTTCGGCACAAGCCCCCGCTCCGGAGCGCACCGCGGCCGGCAGGATGCTCTCTGCCGGCGAAGGTGCCGCTTCTCCGGCAAGGAAGCCTCTGCCGCTTCTCCAGCACACGGAGAGCGTGCTAGCTGCTGAAACGTGAAGAAAGAAGCTGCAGAAGACTGGCACTGAGCGTGCAGCTTTCCAGCGGAGAGAAAAAGCTACTTGAACACTCTGCAAGCCTTTCCACTCCCAAAAACATGCACATGGAAGGAGCTGCTGCAAAACCGATGCTGTGCTCGCTGCTGCTCCTCCTGAAGCTCTGGCTGCTAAATCTGAGGCTTTCCTTCCAATTTCAAGCTGCAAAGCACTTGCTGAATTCCAGGGAAAGCCCGGGAGGCATTTGCTGTGCTGGCACACTTTCTCCTTCCTAGACAGAGTGGAAAAGCTTTTCCCTGCCGTGTAGGCGACAAGAGACGCATTAGACGGCGATCCGGAGCTGTCCGAAGGTAAGCGCCTGTTGCCGGCCTCTTTCGGCACAAGCCCCCGCTCCGGAGCGCACCGCGGCCGGCAGGATGCTCTCTGCCGGCGAAGGTGCCGCTTCTCCGGCAAGGAAGCCTCTGCCGCTTCTCCTGCACACGGAGAGCGTGCTAGCTGCTGAAACGTGAAGAAAGAAGCTGCAGAACACTGGCACTGAGCGTGCAGCTTTCCAGCGGAGAGAAAAAGCTACTTGAACACTCTGCAAGCCTTTCCACTCCCAAAAACATGCACATGGAAGGAGCTGCTGCAAAAGCGATGCTGTGCTCGCTGCTGCTCCTCCTGAAGCTCTGGCTGCTAAATCTGAGGCTTTCCTTCCAATTTCAAGCTGCAAAGCACTTGCTGAATTCCAGGGAAAGCCCGGGAGGCATTTGCTGTGCTGGCACACTTTCTCCTTCCTAGACAGAGTGGAAAAGCTTTTCCCTGCCGTGTAGGCGACAAGAGACGCATTAGACGGCGATCCGGAGCTGTCCGAAGGTAAGCGCCTGTTGCCGGCCTCTTTCGGCACAAGCCCCCGCTCCGGAGCGCACCGCGGCCGGCAGGATGCTCTCTGCCGGCGAAGGTGCCGCTTCTCCGGCAAGGAAGCCTCTGCCGCTTCTCCTGCACACGGAGAGCGTGCTAGCTGCTGAAACGTGAAGAAAGAAGCTGCAGAACACTGGCACTGAGCGTGCAGCTTTCCAGCGGAGAGAAAAAGCTACTTTAACACTCTGCAAGCCTTTCCACTCCCAAAAACATGCACATGGAAGGAGCTGCTGCAAAAGCGATGCTGTGCTCGCTGCTGCTCCTCCTGAAGCTCTGGCTGCTAAATCTGAGGCTTTCCTTCCAATTTCAAGCTGCAAAGCACTTGCTGAATTCCAGGGAAAGTCCGGGAGGCATTTGCTGTGCTGGCACACTTTCTCCTTCCTAGACAGAGTGGAAAAGCTTTTCCCTGCCGTGTAGGCGACAAGAGACGCATTAGACGGCGATCCGGAGCTGTCCGAAGGTAAGCGCCTGTTGCCGGCCTCTTTCGGCACAAGCCCCCGCTCCGGAGCGCACCGCGGCCGGCAGGATGCTCTCTGCCGGCGAAGGTGCCGCTTCTCCGGCAAGGAAGCCTCTGCCGCTTCTCCTGCACACGGAGAGCGTGCTAGCTGCTGAAACGTGAAGAAAGAAGCTGCAGAACACTGGCACTGAGCGTGCAGCTTTCCAGCGGAGAGAAAAAGCTACTTTAACACTCTGCAAGCCTTTCCACTCCCAAAAACATGCACATGGAAGGAGCTGCTGCAAAACCGATGCTGTGCTCGCTGCTGCTCCTCCTGAAGCTCTGGCTGCTAAATCTGAGGCTTTCCTTCCAATTTCAAGCTGCAAAGCACTTGCTGAATTCCAGGGAAAGCCCGGGAGGCATTTGCTGTGCTGGCACACTTTCTCCTTCCTAGACGGAGTGGAAAAGCTTTTCCCTGCCGTGTAGGCGACAAGAGACGCATTAGACGGCGATCCGGAGCTGTCCGAAGGTAAGCGCCTGTTGCCGGCCTCTTTCGGCACAAGCCCCCGCTCCGGAGCGCACCGCGGCCGGCAGGATGCTCTCTGCTGGCGAAGGTGCCGCTTCTCCGGCAAGGAAGCCTCTGCCGCTTCTCCAGCACACGGAGAGCGTGCTAGCTGCTGAAACGTGAAGAAAGAAGCTGCAGAACACTGGCACTGAGCGTGCAGCTTTCCAGCGGAGAGAAAAAGCTACTTTAACACTCTGCAAGCCTTTCCACTCCCAAAAACATGCACATGGAAGGAGCTGCTGCAAAACCGATGCTGTGCTCGCTGCTGCTCCTCCTGAAGCTCTGGCTGCTAAATCTGAGGCTTTCCTTCCAATTTCAAGCTGCAAAGCACTTGCTGAATTCCAGGGAAAGCCCGGGAGGCATTTGCTGTGCTGGCACACTTTCTCCTTCCTAGACAGAGTGGAAAAGCTTTTCCCTGCCGTGTAGGCGACAAGAGACGCATTAGACGGCGATCCGGAGCTGTCCGAAGGTAAGCGCCTGTTGCCGGCCTCTTTCGGCACAAGCCCCCGCTCCGGAGCGCACCGCGGCCGGCAGGATGCTCTCTGCCGGCGAAGGTGCCGCTTCTCCGGCAAGGAAGCCTCTGCCGCTTCTCCAGCACACGGAGAGCGTGCTAGCTGCCGAAACGTGAAGAAAGAAGCTGCAGAACACTGGCACTGAGCGTGCAGCTTTCCAGCGGAGAGAAAAAGCTACTTTAACACTCTGCAAGCCTTTCAACTCCCAAAAACATGCACATGGAAGGAGCTGCTGCAAAAGCGATGCTGTGCTCGCTGCTGCTCCTCCTGAAGCTCTGGCTGCTAAATCTGAGGCTTTCCTTCCAATTTCAAGCTGCAAAGCACTTGCTGAATTCCAGGGAAAGCCCGGGAGGCATTTGCTGTGCTGGCACACTTTCTCCTTCCTAGACAGAGTGGAAAAGCTTTTCCCTGCCGTGTAGGCGACAAGAGACGCATTAGACGGCGATCCGGAGCTGTCCGAAGGTAAGCGCCTGTTGCCGGCCTCTTTCGGCACAAGCCCCCGCTCCGGAGCGCACCGCGGCCGGCAGGATGCTCTCTGCCGGCGAAGGTGCCGCTTCTCCGGCAAGGAAGCCTCTGCCGCTTCTCCTGCACACGGAGAGCGTGCTAGCTGCTGAAACGTGAAGAAAGAAGCTGCAGAACACTGGCACTGAGCGTGCAGCTTTCCAGCGGAGAGAAAAAGCTACTTTAACACTCTGCAAGCCTTTCCACTCCCAAAAACATGCACATGGAAGGAGCTGCTGCAAAAGCGATGCTGTGCTCGCTGCTGCTCCTCCTGAAGCTCTGGCTGCTAAATCTGAGGCTTTCCTTCCAATTTCAAGCTGCAAAGCACTTGCTGAATTCCAGGGAAAGTCCGGGAGGCATTTGCTGTGCTGGCACACTTTCTCCTTCCTAGACAGAGTGGAAAAGCTTTTCCCTGCCGTGTAGGCGACAAGAGACGCATTAGACGGCGATCCGGAGCTGTCCGAAGGTAAGCGCCTGTTGCCGGCCTCTTTCGGCACAAGCCCCCGCTCCGGAGCGCACCGCGGCCGGCAGGATGCTCTCTGCCGGCGAAGGTGCCGCTTCTCCGGCAAGGAAGCCTCTGCCGCTTCTCCAGCACACGGAGAGCGTGCTAGCTGCTGAAACGTGAAGAAAGAAGCTGCAGAACACTGGCACTGAGCGTGCAGCTTTCCAGCGGAGAGAAAAAGCTACTTTAACACTCTGCAAGCCTTTCCACTCCCAAAAACATGCACATGGAAGGAGCTGCTGCAAAAGCGATGCTGTGCTCGCTGCTGCTCCTCCTGAAGCTCTGGCTGCTAAATCTGAGGCTTTCCTTCCAATTTCAAGCTGCAAAGCACTTGCTGAATTCCAGGGAAAGTCCGGGAGGCATTTGCTGTGCTGGCACACTTTCTCCTTCCTAGACAGAGTGGAAAAGCTTTTCCCTGCCGTGTAGGCGACAAGAGGCGCATTAGACGGGCATCCGGAGCTGTCCGAAGGTAAGCGCCTGTTGCCGGCCTCTTTCGGCACAAGCCCCCGCTCCGGAGCGCACCGCGGCCGGCAGGATGCTCTCTGCCGGCGAAGGTGCCGCTTCTCCGGCAAGGAAGCCTCTGCCGCTTCTCCAGCACACGGAGAGCGTGCTAGCTGCTGAAACGTGAAGAAAGAAGCTGCAGAACACTGGCACTGAGCGTGCAGCTTTCCAGCGGAGAGAAAAAGCTACTTTAACACTCTGCAAGCCTTTCCACTCCCAAAAACATGCACATGGAAGGAGCTGCTGCAAAACCGATGCTGTGCTCGCTGCTGCTCCTCCTGAAGCTCTGGCTGCTAAATCTGAGGCTTTCCTTCCAATTTCAAGCTGCAAAGCACTTGCTGAATTCCAGGGAAAGTCCGGGAGGCATTTGCTGTGCTGGCACACTTTCTCCTTCCTAGACAGAGTGGAAAAGCTTTTCCCTGCCGTGTAGGCGACAAGAGACGCATTAGACGGCGATCCGGAGCTGTCCGAAGGTAAGCGCCTGTTGCCGGCCTCTTTCGGCACAAGCCCCCGCTCCGGAGCGCACCGCGGCCGGCAGGATGCTCTCTGCCGGCGAAGGTGCCGCTTCTCCGGCAAGGAAGCCTCTGCCGCTTCTCCAGCACACGGAGAGCGTGCTAGCTGCTGAAACGTGAAGAAAGAAGCTGCAGAACACTGGCACTGAGCGTGCAGCTTTCCAGCGGAGAGAAAAAGCTACTTGAACACTCTGCAAGCCTTTCCACTCCCAAAAACATGCACATGGAAGGAGCTGCTGCAAAACCGATGCTGTGCTCGCTGCTGCTCCTCCTGAAGCTCTGGCTGCTAAATCTGAGGCTTTCCTTCCAATTTCAAGCTGCAAAGCACTTGCTGAATTCCAGGGAAAGCCCGGGAGGCATTTGCTGTGCTGGCACACTTTCTCCTTCCTAGACAGAGTGGAAAAGCTTTTCCCTGCCGTGTAGGCGACAAGAGACGCATTAGACGGCGATCCGGAGCTGTCCGAAGGTAAGCGCCTGTTGCCGGCCTCTTTCGGCACAAGCCCCCGCTCCGGAGCGCACCGCGGCCGGCAGGATGCTCTCTGCCGGCGAAGGTGCCGCTTCTCCGGCAAGGAAGCCTCTGCCGCTTCTCCAGCACACGGAGAGCGTGCTAGCTGCTGAAACGTGAAGAAAGAAGCTGCAGAAGACTGGCACTGAGCGTGCAGCTTTCCAGCGGAGAGAAAAAGCTACTTTAACACTCTGCAAGCCTTTCCACTCCCAAAAACATGCACATGGAAGGAGCTGCTGCAAAAGCGATGCTGTGCTCGCTGCTGCTCCTCCTGAAGCTCTGGCTGCTAAATCTGAGGCTTTCCTTCCAATTTCAAGCTGCAAAGCACTTGCTGAATTCCAGGGAAAGTCCGGGAGGCATTTGCTGTGCTGGCACACTTTCTCCTTCCTAGACAGAGTGGAAAAGCTTTTCCCTGCCGTGTAGGCGACAAGAGACGCATTAGACGGCGATCCGGAGCTGTCCGAAGGTAAGCGCCTGTTGCCGGCCTCTTTCGGCACAAGCCCCCGCTCCGGAGCGCACCGCGGCCGGCAGGATGCTCTCTGCCGGCGAAGGTGCCGCTTCTCCGGCAAGGAAGCCTCTGCCGCTTCTCCAGCACACGGAGAGCGTGCTAGCTGCTGAAAGGTGAAGAAAGAAGCTGCAGAAGACTGGCACTGAGCGTGCAGCTTTCCAGCGGAGAGAAAAAGCTACTTTAACACTCTGCAAGCCTTTCCACTCCCAAAAACATGCACATGGAAGGAGCTGCTGCAAAACCGATGCTGTGCTCGCTGCTGCTCCTCCTGAAGCTCTGGCTGCTAAATCTGAGGCTTTCCTTCCAATTTCAAGCTGCAAGGCACTTGCTGAATTCCAGGGAAAGTCCGGGAGGCATTTGCTGTGCTGGCACACTTTCTCCTTCCTAGACAGAGTGGAAAAGCTTTTCCCTGCCGTGTAGGCGACAAGAGACGCATTAGACGGCGATCCGGAGCTGTCCGAAGGTAAGCGCCTGTTGCCGGCCTCTTTCGGCACAAGCCCCCGCTCCGGAGCGCACCGCGGCCGGCAGGATGCTCTCTGCCGGCGAAGGTGCCGCTTCTCCGGCAAGGAAGCCTCTGCCGCTTCTCCAGCACACGGAGAGCGTGCTAGCTGCTGAAACGTGAAGAAAGAAGCTGCAGAAGACTGGCACTGAGCGTGCAGCTTTCCAGCGGAGAGAAAAAGCTACTTTAACACTCTGCAAGCCTTTCCACTCCCAAAAACATGCACATGGAAGGAGCTGCTGCAAAAGCGATGCTGTGCTCGCTGCTGCTCCTCCTGAAGCTCTGGCTGCTAAATCTGAGGCTTTCCTTCCAATTTCAAGCTGCAAAGCACTTGCTGAATTCCAGGGAAAGTCCGGGAGGCATTTGCTGTGCTGGCACACTTTCTCCTTCCTAGACAGAGTGGAAAAGCTTTTCCCTGCCGTGTAGGCGACAAGAGACGCATTAGACGGCGATCCGGAGCTGTCCGAAGGTAAGCGCCTGTTGCCGGCCTCTTTCGGCACAAGCCCCCGCTCCGGAGCGCACCGCGGCCGGCAGGATGCTCTCTGCCGGCGAAGGTGCCGCTTCTCCGGCAAGGAAGCCTCTGCCGCTTCTCCTGCACACGGAGAGCGTGCTAGCTGCTGAAACGTGAAGAAAGAAGCTGCAGAACACTGGCACTGAGCGTGCAGCTTTCCAGCGGAGAGAAAAAGCTACTTTAACACTCTGCAAGCCTTTCAACTCCCAAAAACATGCACATGGAAGGAGCTGCTGCAAAACCGATGCTGTGCTCGCTGCTGCTCCTCCTGAAGCTCTGGCTGCTAAATCTGAGGCTTTCCTTCCAATTTCAAGCTGCAAAGCACTTGCTGAATTCCAGGGAAAGTCCGGGAGGCATTTGCTGTGCTGGCACACTTTCTCCTTCCTAGACAGAGTGGAAAAGCTTTTCCCTGCCGTGTAGGCGACAAGAGACGCATTAGACGGCGATCCGGAGCTGTCCGAAGGTAAGCGCCTGTTGCCGGCCTCTTTCGGCACAAGCCCCCGCTCCGGAGCGCACCGCGGCCGGCAGGATGCTCTCTGCCGGCGAAGGTGCCGCTTCTCCGGCAAGGAAGCCTCTGCCGCTTCTCCAGCACACGGAGAGCGTGCTAGCTGCCGAAACGTGAAGAAAGAAGCTGCAGAAGACTGGCACTGAGCGTGCAGCTTTCCAGCGGAGAGAAAAAGCTACTTTAACACTCTGCAAGCCTTTCAACTCCCAAAAACATGCACATGGAAGGAGCTGCTGCAAAACCGATGCTGTGCTCGCTGCTGCTCCTCCTGAAGCTCTGGCTGCTAAATCTGAGGCTTTCCTTCCAATTTCAAGCTGCAAAGCACTTGCTGAATTCCAGGGAAAGTCCGGGAGGCATTTGCTGTGCTGGCACACTTTCTCCTTCCTAGACAGAGTGGAAAAGCTTTTCCCTGCCGTGTAGGCGACAAGAGACGCATTAGACGGGGATCCGGAGCTGTCCGAAGGTAAGCGCCTGTTGCCGGCCTCTTTCGGCACAAGCCCCCGCTCCGGAGCGCACCGCGGCCGGCAGGATGCTCTCTGCCGGCGAAGGTGCCGCTTCTCCGGCAAGGAAGCCTCTGCCGCTTCTCCAGCACACGGAGAGCGTGCTAGCTGCCGAAACGTGAAGAAAGAAGCTGCAGAACACTGGCACTGAGCGTGCAGCTTTCCAGCGGAGAGAAAAAGCTACTTTAACACTCTGCAAGCCTTTCCACTCCCAAAAACATGCACATGGAAGGAGCTGCTGCAAAAGCGATGCTGTGCTCGCTGCTGCTCCTCCTGAAGCTCTGGCTGCTAAATCTGAGGCTTTCCTTCCAATTTCAAGCTGCAAAGCACTTGCTGAATTCCAGGGAAAGCCCGGGAGGCATTTGCTGTGCTGGCACACTTTCTCCTTCCTAGACAGAGTGGAAAAGCTTTTCCCTGCCGTGTAGGCGACAAGAGACGCATTAGACGGCGATCCGGAGCTGTCCGAAGGTAAGCGCCTGTTGCCGGCCTCTTTCGGCACAAGCCCCCGCTCCGGAGCGCACCGCGGCCGGCAGGATGCTCTCTGCCGGCGAAGGTGCCGCTTCTCCGGCAAGGAAGCCTCTGCCGCTTCTCCAGCACACGGAGAGCGTGCTAGCTGCTGAAACGTGAAGAAAGAAGCTGCAGAACACTGGCACTGAGCGTGCAGCTTTCCAGCGGAGAGAAAAAGCTACTTTAACACTCTGCAAGCCTTTCCACTCCCAAAAACATGCACATGGAAGGAGCTGCTGCAAAAGCGATGCTGTGCTCGCTGCTGCTCCTCCTGAAGCTCTGGCTGCTAAATCTGAGGCTTTCCTTCCAATTTCAAGCTGCAAAGCACTTGCTGAATTCCAGGGAAAGTCCGGGAGGCATTTGCTGTGCTGGCACACTTTCTCCTTCCTAGACAGAGTGGAAAAGCTTTTCCCTGCCGTGTAGGCGACAAGAGACGCATTAGACGGGGATCCGGAGCTGTCCGAAGGTAAGCGCCTGTTGCCGGCCTCTTTCGGCACAAGCCCCCGCTCCGGAGCGCACCGCGGCCGGCAGGATGCTCTCTGCCGGCGAAGGTGCCGCTTCTCCGGCAAGGAAGCCTCTGCCGCTTCTCCAGCACACGGAGAGCGTGCTAGCTGCTGAAACGTGAAGAAAGAAGCTGCAGAACACTGGCACTGAGCGTGCAGCTTTCCAGCGGAGAGAAAAAGCTACTTTAACACTCTGCAAGCCTTTCCACTCCCAAAAACATGCACATGGAAGGAGCTGCTGCAAAAGCGATGCTGTGCTCGCTGCTGCTCCTCCTGAAGCTCTGGCTGCTAAATCTGAGGCTTTCCTTCCAATTTCAAGCTGCAAAGCACTTGCTGAATTCCAGGGAAAGTCCGGGAGGCATTTGCTGTGCTGGCACACTTTCTCCTTCCTAGACAGAGTGGAAAAGCTTTTCCCTGCCGTGTAGGCGACAAGAGACGCATTAGACGGGGATCCGGAGCTGTCCGAAGGTAAGCGCCTGTTGCCGGCCTCTTTCGGCACAAGCCCCCGCTCCGGAGCGCACCGCGGCCGGCAGGATGCTCTCTGCCGGCGAAGGTGCCGCTTCTCCGGCAAGGAAGCCTCTGCCGCTTCTCCAGCACACGGAGAGCGTGCTAGCTGCCGAAACGTGAAGAAAGAAGCTGCAGAACACTGGCACTGAGCGTGCAGCTTTCCAGCGGAGAGAAAAAGCTACTTTAACACTCTGCAAGCCTTTCCACTCCCAAAAACATGCACATGGAAGGAGCTGCTGCAAAAGCGATGCTGTGCTCGCTGCTGCTCCTCCTGAAGCTCTGGCTGCTAAATCTGAGGCTTTCCTTCCAATTTCAAGCTGCAAAGCACTTGCTGAATTCCAGGGAAAGCCCGGGAGGCATTTGCTGTGCTGGCACACTTTCTCCTTCCTAGACAGAGTGGAAAAGCTTTTCCCTGCCGTGTAGGCGACAAGAGACGCATTAGACGGCGATCTGGAGCTGTCCGAAGGTAAGCGCCTGTTGCCGGCCTCTTTCGGCACAAGCCCCCGCTCCGGAGCGCACCGCGGCCGGCAGGATGCTCTCTGCCGGCGAAGGTGCCGCTTCTCCGGCAAGGAAGCCTCTGCCGCTTCTCCAGCACACGGAGAGCGTGCTAGCTGCTGAAACGTGAAGAAAGAAGCTGCAGAACACTGGCACTGAGCGTGCAGCTTTCCAGCGGAGAGAAAAAGCTACTTTAACACTCTGCAAGCCTTTCCACTCCCAAAAACATGCACATGGAAGGAGCTGCTGCAAAAGCGATGCTGTGCTCGCTGCTGCTCCTCCTGAAGCTCTGGCTGCTAAATCTGAGGCTTTCCTTCCAATTTCAAGCTGCAAAGCACTTGCTGAATTCCAGGGAAAGTCCGGGAGGCATTTGCTGTGCTGGCACACTTTCTCCTTCCTAGACAGAGTGGAAAAGCTTTTCCCTGCCGTGTAGGCGACAAGAGACGCATTAGACGGGGATCCGGAGCTGTCCGAAGGTAAGCGCCTGTTGCCGGCCTCTTTCGGCACAAGCCCCCGCTCCGGAGCGCACCGCGGCCGGCAGGATGCTCTCTGCCGGCGAAGGTGCCGCTTCTCCGGCAAGGAAGCCTCTGCCGCTTCTCCAGCACACGGAGAGCGTGCTAGCTGCTGAAACGTGAAGAAAGAAGCTGCAGAACACTGGCACTGAGCGTGCAGCTTTCCAGCGGAGAGAAAAAGCTACTTTAACACTCTGCAAGCCTTTCCACTCCCAAAAACATGCACATGGAAGGAGCTGCTGCAAAACCGATGCTGTGCTCGCTGCTGCTCCTCCTGAAGCTCTGGCTGCTAAATCTGAGGCTTTCCTTCCAATTTCAAGCTGCAAAGCACTTGCTGAATTCCAGGGAAAGTCCGGGAGGCATTTGCTGTGCTGGCACACTTTCTCCTTCCTAGACAGAGTGGAAAAGCTTTTCCCTGCCGTGTAGGCGACAAGAGACGCATTAGACGGCGATCCGGAGCTGTCCGAAGGTAAGCGCCTGTTGCCGGCCTCTTTCGGCACAAGCCCCCGCTCCGGAGCGCACCGCGGCCGGCAGGATGCTCTCTGCCGGCGAAGGTGCCGCTTCTCCGGCAAGGAAGCCTCTGCCGCTTCTCCTGCACACGGAGAGCGTGCTAGCTGCTGAAACGTGAAGAAAGAAGCTGCAGAAGACTGGCACTGAGCGTGCAGCTTTCCAGCGGAGAGAAAAAGCTACTTTAACACTCTGCAAGCCTTTCCACTCCCAAAAACATGCACATGGAAGGAGCTGCTGCAAAAGCGATGCTGTGCTCGCTGCTGCTCCTCCTGAAGCTCTGGCTGCTAAATCTGAGGCTTTCCTTCCAATTTCAAGCTGCAAGGCACTTGCTGAATTCCAGGGAAAGTCCGGGAGGCATTTGCTGTGCTGGCACACTTTCTCCTTCCTAGACAGAGTGGAAAAGCTTTTCCCTGCCGTGTAGGCGACAAGAGACGCATTAGACGGCGATCCGGAGCTGTCCGAAGGTAAGCGCCTGTTGCCGGCCTCTTTCGGCACAAGCCCCCGCTCCGGAGCGCACCGCGGCCGGCAGGATGCTCTCTGCCGGCGAAGGTGCCGCTTCTCCGGCAAGGAAGCCTCTGCCGCTTCTCCTGCACACGGAGAGCGTGCTAGCTGCTGAAACGTGAAGAAAGAAGCTGCAGAAGACTGGCACTGAGCGTGCAGCTTTCCAGCGGAGAGAAAAAGCTACTTTAACACTCTGCAAGCCTTTCCACTCCCAAAAACATGCACATGGAAGGAGCTGCTGCAAAAGCGATGCTGTGCTCGCTGCTGCTCCTCCTGAAGCTCTGGCTGCTAAATCTGAGGCTTTCCTTCCAATTTCAAGCTGCAAAGCACTTGCTGAATTCCAGGGAAAGTCCGGGAGGCATTTGCTGTGCTGGCACACTTTCTCCTTCCTAGACAGAGTGGAAAAGCTTTTCCCTGCCGTGTAGGCGACAAGAGACGCATTAGACGGCGATCCGGAGCTGTCCGAAGGTAAGCGCCTGTTGCCGGCCTCTTTCGGCACAAGCCCCCGCTCCGGAGCGCACCGCGGCCGGCAGGATGCTCTCTGCCGGCGAAGGTGCCGCTTCTCCGGCAAGGAAGCCTCTGCCGCTTCTCCAGCACACGGAGAGCGTGCTAGCTGCTGAAACGTGAAGAAAGAAGCTGCAGAAGACTGGCACTGAGCGTGCAGCTTTCCAGCGGAGAGAAAAAGCTACTTTAACACTCTGCAAGCCTTTCCACTCCCAAAAACATGCACATGGAAGGAGCTGCTGCAAAAGCGATGCTGTGCTCGCTGCTGCTCCTCCTGAAGCTCTGGCTGCTAAATCTGAGGCTTTCCTTCCAATTTCAAGCTGCAAAGCACTTGCTGAATTCCAGGGAAAGCCCGGGAGGCATTTGCTGTGCTGGCACACTTTCTCCTTCCTAGACAGAGTGGAAAAGCTTTTCCCTGCCGTGTAGGCGACAAGAGACGCATTAGACGGGGATCCGGAGCTGTCCGAAGGTAAGCGCCTGTTGCCGGCCTCTTTCGGCACAAGCCCCCGCTCCGGAGCGCACCGCGGCCGGCAGGATGCTCTCTGCCGGCGAAGGTGCCGCTTCTCCGGCAAGGAAGCCTCTGCCGCTTCTCCAGCACACGGAGAGCGTGCTAGCTGCCGAAACGTGAAGAAAGAAGCTGCAGAACACTGGCACTGAGCGTGCAGCTTTCCAGCGGAGAGAAAAAGCTACTTTAACACTCTGCAAGCCTTTCCACTCCCAAAAACATGCACATGGAAGGAGCTGCTGCAAAAGCGATGCTGTGCTCGCTGCTGCTCCTCCTGAAGCTCTGGCTGCTAAATCTGAGGCTTTCCTTCCAATTTCAAGCTGCAAAGCACTTGCTGAATTCCAGGGAAAGCCCGGGAGGCATTTGCTGTGCTGGCACACTTTCTCCTTCCTAGACAGAGTGGAAAAGCTTTTCCCTGCCGTGTAGGCGACAAGAGACGCATTAGACGGCGATCTGGAGCTGTCCGAAGGTAAGCGCCTGTTGCCGGCCTCTTTCGGCACAAGCCCCCGCTCCGGAGCGCACCGCGGCCGGCAGGATGCTCTCTGCCGGCGAAGGTGCCGCTTCTCCGGCAAGGAAGCCTCTGCCGCTTCTCCAGCACACGGAGAGCGTGCTAGCTGCTGAAACGTGAAGAAAGAAGCTGCAGAAGACTGGCACTCAGCGTGCAGCTTTCCAGCGGAGAGAAAAAGCTACTTTAACACTCTGCAAGCCTTTCCACTCCCAAAAACATGCACATGGAAGGAGCTGCTGCAAAAGCGATGCTGTGCTCGCTGCTGCTCCTCCTGAAGCTCTGGCTGCTAAATCTGAGGCTTTCCTTCCAATTTCAAGCTGCAAAGCACTTGCTGAATTCCAGGGAAAGCCCGGGAGGCATTTGCTGTGCTGGCACACTTTCTCCTTCCTAGACAGAGTGGAAAAGCTTTTCCCTGCCGTGTAGGCGACAAGAGACGCATTAGACGGCGATCCGGAGCTGTCCGAAGGTAAGCGCCTGTTGCCGGCCTCTTTCGGCACAAGCCCCCGCTCCGGAGCGCACCGCGGCCGGCAGGATGCTCTCTGCCGGCGAAGGTGCCGCTTCTCCGGCAAGGAAGCCTCTGCCGCTTCTCCAGCACACGGAGAGCGTGCTAGCTGCTGAAACGTGAAGAAAGAAGCTGCAGAACACTGGCACTGAGCGTGCAGCTTTCCAGCGGAGAGAAAAAGCTACTTTAACACTCTGCAAGCCTTTCCACTCCCAAAAACATGCACATGGAAGGAGCTGCTGCAAAACCGATGCTGTGCTCGCTGCTGCTCCTCCTGAAGCTCTGGCTGCTAAATCTGAGGCTTTCCTTCCAATTTCAAGCTGCAAAGCACTTGCTGAATTCCAGGGAAAGTCCGGGAGGCATTTGCTGTGCTGGCACACTTTCTCCTTCCTAGACAGAGTGGAAAAGCTTTTCCCTGCCGTGTAGGCGACAAGAGACGCATTAGACGGGGATCCGGAGCTGTCCGAAGGTAAGCGCCTGTTGCCGGCCTCTTTCGGCACAAGCCCCCGCTCCGGAGCGCACCGCGGCCGGCAGGATGCTCTCTGCCGGCGAAGGTGCCGCTTCTCCGGCAAGGAAGCCTCTGCCGCTTCTCCAGCACACGGAGAGCGTGCTAGCTGCTGAAACGTGAAGAAAGAAGCTGCAGAACACTGGCACTGAGCGTGCAGCTTTCCAGCGGAGAGAAAAAGCTACTTTAACACTCTGCAAGCCTTTCCACTCCCAAAAACATGCACATGGAAGGAGCTGCTGCAAAACCGATGCTGTGCTCGCTGCTGCTCCTCCTGAAGCTCTGGCTGCTAAATCTGAGGCTTTCCTTCCAATTTCAAGCTGCAAAGCACTTGCTGAATTGCAGGGAAAGTCCGGGAGGCATTTGCTGTGCTGGCACACTTTCTCCTTCCTAGACAGAGTGGAAAAGCTTTTCCCTGCCGTGTAGGCGACAAGAGACGCATTAGACGGCGATCCGGAGCTGTCCGAAGGTAAGCGCCTGTTGCCGGCCTCTTTCGGCACAAGCCCCCGCTCCGGAGCGCACCGCGGCCGGCAGGATGCTCTCTGCCGGCGAAGGTGCCGCTTCTCCGGCAAGGAAGCCTCTGCCGCTTCTCCTGCACACGGAGAGCGTGCTAGCTGCTGAAACGTGAAGAAAGAAGCTGCAGAAGACTGGCACTGAGCGTGCAGCTTTCCAGCGGAGAGAAAAAGCTACTTTAACACTCTGCAAGCCTTTCCACTCCCAAAAACATGCACATGGAAGGAGCTGCTGCAAAAGCGATGCTGTGCTCGCTGCTGCTCCTCCTGAAGCTCTGGCTGCTAAATCTGAGGCTTTCCTTCCAATTTCAAGCTGCAAGGCACTTGCTGAATTCCAGGGAAAGTCCGGGAGGCATTTGCTGTGCTGGCACACTTTCTCCTTCCTAGACAGAGTGGAAAAGCTTTTCCCTGCCGTGTAGGCGACAAGAGACGCATTAGACGGCGATCCGGAGCTGTCCGAAGGTAAGCGCCTGTTGCCGGCCTCTTTCGGCACAAGCCCCCGCTCCGGAGCGCACCGCGGCCGGCAGGATGCTCTCTGCCGGCGAAGGTGCCGCTTCTCCGGCAAGGAAGCCTCTGCCGCTTCTCCTGCACACGGAGAGCGTGCTAGCTGCTGAAACGTGAAGAAAGAAGCTGCAGAAGACTGGCACTGAGCGTGCAGCTTTCCAGCGGAGAGAAAAAGCTACTTTAACACTCTGCAAGCCTTTCCACTCCCAAAAACATGCACATGGAAGGAGCTGCTGCAAAACCGATGCTGTGCTCGCTGCTGCTCCTCCTGAAGCTCTGGCTGCTAAATCTGAGGCTTTCCTTCCAATTTCAAGCTGCAAAGCACTTGCTGAATTCCAGGGAAAGTCCGGGAGGCATTTGCTGTGCTGGCACACTTTCTCCTTCCTAGACAGAGTGGAAAAGCTTTTCCCTGCCGTGTAGGCGACAAGAGACGCATTAGACGGCGATCCGGAGCTGTCCGAAGGTAAGCGCCTGTTGCCGGCCTCTTTCGGCACAAGCCCCCGCTCCGGAGCGCACCGCGGCCGGCAGGATGCTCTCTGCCGGCGAAGGTGCCGCTTCTCCGGCAAGGAAGCCTCTGCCGCTTCTCCAGCACACGGAGAGCGTGCTAGCTGCTGAAACGTGAAGAAAGAAGCTGCAGAACACTGGCACTGAGCGTGCAGCTTTCCAGCGGAGAGAAAAAGCTACTTGAACACTCTGCAAGCCTTTCCACTCCCAAAAACATGCACATGGAAGGAGCTGCTGCAAAACCGATGCTGTGCTCGCTGCTGCTCCTCCTGAAGCTCTGGCTGCTAAATCTGAGGCTTTCCTTCCAATTTCAAGCTGCAAAGCACTTGCTGAATTCCAGGGAAAGTCCGGGAGGCATTTGCTGTGCTGGCACACTTTCTCCTTCCTAGACAGAGTGGAAAAGCTTTTCCCTGCCGTGTAGGCGACAAGAGACGCATTAGACGGCGATCCGGAGCTGTCCGAAGGTAAGCGCCTGTTGCCGGCCTCTTTCGGCACAAGCCCCCGCTCCGGAGCGCACCGCGGCCGGCAGGATGCTCTCTGCCGGCGAAGGTGCCGCTTCTCCGGCAAGGAAGCCTCTGCCGCTTCTCCAGCACACGGAGAGCGTGCTAGCTGCTGAAACGTGAAGAAAGAAGCTGCAGAAGACTGGCACTCAGCGTGCAGCTTTCCAGCGGAGAGAAAAAGCTACTTTAACACTCTGCAAGCCTTTCCACTCCCAAAAACATGCACATGGAAGGAGCTGCTGCAAAAGCGATGCTGTGCTCGCTGCTGCTCCTCCTGAAGCTCTGGCTGCTAAATCTGAGGCTTTCCTTCCAATTTCAAGCTGCAAAGCACTTGCTGAATTCCAGGGAAAGTCCGGGAGGCATTTGCTGTGCTGGCACACTTTCTCCTTCCTAGACAGAGTGGAAAAGCTTTTCCCTGCCGTGTAGGCGACAAGAGACGCATTAGACGGCGATCCGGAGCTGTCCGAAGGTAAGCGCCTGTTGCCGGCCTCTTTCGGCACAAGCCCCCGCTCCGGAGCGCACCGCGGCCGGCAGGATGCTCTCTGCCGGCGAAGGTGCCGCTTCTCCGGCAAGGAAGCCTCTGCCGCTTCTCCAGCACACGGAGAGCGTGCTAGCTGCTGAAACGTGAAGAAAGAAGCTGCAGAACACTGGCACTGAGCGTGCAGCTTTCCAGCGGAGAGAAAAAGCTACTTTAACACTCTGCAAGCCTTTCAACTCCCAAAAACATGCACATGGAAGGAGCTGCTGCAAAAGCGATGCTGTGCTCGCTGCTGCTCCTCCTGAAGCTCTGGCTGCTAAATCTGAGGCTTTCCTTCCAATTTCAAGCTGCAAGGCACTTGCTGAATTCCAGGGAAAGTCCGGGAGGCATTTGCTGTGCTGGCACACTTTCTCCTTCCTAGACAGAGTGGAAAAGCTTTTCCCTGCCGTGTAGGCGACAAGAGACGCATTAGACGGCGATCCGGAGCTGTCCGAAGGTAAGCGCCTGTTGCCGGCCTCTTTCGGCACAAGCCCCCGCTCCGGAGCGCACCGCGGCCGGCAGGATGCTCTCTGCCGGCGAAGGTGCCGCTTCTCCGGCAAGGAAGCCTCTGCCGCTTCTCCTGCACACGGAGAGCGTGCTAGCTGCTGAAACGTGAAGAAAGAAGCTGCAGAAGACTGGCACTGAGCGTGCAGCTTTCCAGCGGAGAGAAAAAGCTACTTTAACACTCTGCAAGCCTTTCCACTCCCAAAAACATGCACATGGAAGGAGCTGCTGCAAAACCGATGCTGTGCTCGCTGCTGCTCCTCCTGAAGCTCTGGCTGCTAAATCTGAGGCTTTCCTTCCAATTTCAAGCTGCAAAGCACTTGCTGAATTCCAGGGAAAGTCCGGGAGGCATTTGCTGTGCTGGCACACTTTCTCCTTCCTAGACAGAGTGGAAAAGCTTTTCCCTGCCGTGTAGGCGACAAGAGACGCATTAGACGGCGATCCGGAGCTGTCCGAAGGTAAGCGCCTGTTGCCGGCCTCTTTCGGCACAAGCCCCCGCTCCGGAGCGCACCGCGGCCGGCAGGATGCTCTCTGCCGGCGAAGGTGCCGCTTCTCCGGCAAGGAAGCCTCTGCCGCTTCTCCAGCACACGGAGAGCGTGCTAGCTGCTGAAACGTGAAGAAAGAAGCTGCAGAACACTGGCACTGAGCGTGCAGCTTTCCAGCGGAGAGAAAAAGCTACTTGAACACTCTGCAAGCCTTTCCACTCCCAAAAACATGCACATGGAAGGAGCTGCTGCAAAACCGATGCTGTGCTCGCTGCTGCTCCTCCTGAAGCTCTGGCTGCTAAATCTGAGGCTTTCCTTCCAATTTCAAGCTGCAAAGCACTTGCTGAATTCCAGGGAAAGTCCGGGAGGCATTTGCTGTGCTGGCACACTTTCTCCTTCCTAGACAGAGTGGAAAAGCTTTTCCCTGCCGTGTAGGCGACAAGAGACGCATTAGACGGCGATCCGGAGCTGTCCGAAGGTAAGCGCCTGTTGCCGGCCTCTTTCGGCACAAGCCCCCGCTCCGGAGCGCACCGCGGCCGGCAGGATGCTCTCTGCCGGCGAAGGTGCCGCTTCTCCGGCAAGGAAGCCTCTGCCGCTTCTCCAGCACACGGAGAGCGTGCTAGCTGCTGAAACGTGAAGAAAGAAGCTGCAGAAGACTGGCACTCAGCGTGCAGCTTTCCAGCGGAGAGAAAAAGCTACTTTAACACTCTGCAAGCCTTTCCACTCCCAAAAACATGCACATGGAAGGAGCTGCTGCAAAAGCGATGCTGTGCTCGCTGCTGCTCCTCCTGAAGCTCTGGCTGCTAAATCTGAGGCTTTCCTTCCAATTTCAAGCTGCAAAGCACTTGCTGAATTCCAGGGAAAGTCCGGGAGGCATTTGCTGTGCTGGCACACTTTCTCCTTCCTAGACAGAGTGGAAAAGCTTTTCCCTGCCGTGTAGGCGACAAGAGACGCATTAGACGGCGATCCGGAGCTGTCCGAAGGTAAGCGCCTGTTGCCGGCCTCTTTCGGCACAAGCCCCCGCTCCGGAGCGCACCGCGGCCGGCAGGATGCTCTCTGCCGGCGAAGGTGCCGCTTCTCCGGCAAGGAAGCCTCTGCCGCTTCTCCAGCACACGGAGAGCGTGCTAGCTGCTGAAACGTGAAGAAAGAAGCTGCAGAACACTGGCACTGAGCGTGCAGCTTTCCAGCGGAGAGAAAAAGCTACTTTAACACTCTGCAAGCCTTTCAACTCCCAAAAACATGCACATGGAAGGAGCTGCTGCAAAACCGATGCTGTGCTCGCTGCTGCTCCTCCTGAAGCTCTGGCTGCTAAATCTGAGGCTTTCCTTCCAATTTCAAGCTGCAAAGCACTTGCTGAATTCCAGGGAAAGTCCGGGAGGCATTTGCTGTGCTGGCACACTTTCTCCTTCCTAGACAGAGTGGAAAAGCTTTTCCCTGCCGTGTAGGCGACAAGAGACGCATTAGACGGCGATCCGGAGCTGTCCGAAGGTAAGCGCCTGTTGCCGGCCTCTTTCGGCACAAGCCCCCGCTCCGGAGCGCACCGCGGCCGGCAGGATGCTCTCTGCCGGCGAAGGTGCCGCTTCTCCGGCAAGGAAGCCTCTGCCGCTTCTCCAGCACACGGAGAGCGTGCTAGCTGCTGAAACGTGAAGAAAGAAGCTGCAGAAGACTGGCACTGAGCGTGCAGCTTTCCAGCGGAGAGAAAAAGCTACTTTAACACTCTGCAAGCCTTTCCACTCCCAAAAACATGCACATGGAAGGAGCTGCTGCAAAAGCGATGCTGTGCTCGCTGCTGCTCCTCCTGAAGCTCTGGCTGCTAAATCTGAGGCTTTCCTTCCAATTTCAAGCTGCAAAGCACTTGCTGAATTCCAGGGAAAGTCCGGGAGGCATTTGCTGTGCTGGCACACTTTCTCCTTCCTAGACAGAGTGGAAAAGCTTTTCCCTGCCGTGTAGGCGACAAGAGACGCATTAGACGGCGATCCGGAGCTGTCCGAAGGTAAGCGCCTGTTGCCGGCCTCTTTCGGCACAAGCCCCCGCTCCGGAGCGCACCGCGGCCGGCAGGATGCTCTCTGCCGGCGAAGGTGCCGCTTCTCCGGCAAGGAAGCCTCTGCCGCTTCTCCAGCACACGGAGAGCGTGCTAGCTGCTGAAACGTGAAGAAAGAAGCTGCAGAAGACTGGCACTGAGCGTGCAGCTTTCCAGCGGAGAGAAAAAGCTACTTGAACACTCTGCAAGCCTTTCCACTCCCAAAAACATGCACATGGAAGGAGCTGCTGCAAAAGCGATGCTGTGCTCGCTGCTGCTCCTCCTGAAGCTCTGGCTGCTAAATCTGAGGCTTTCCTTCCAATTTCAAGCTGCAAGGCACTTGCTGAATTCCAGGGAAAGTCCGGGAGGCATTTGCTGTGCTGGCACACTTTCTCCTTCCTAGACAGAGTGGAAAAGCTTTTCCCTGCCGTGTAGGCGACAAGAGACGCATTAGACGGCGATCCGGAGCTGTCCGAAGGTAAGCGCCTGTTGCCGGCCTCTTTCGGCACAAGCCCCCGCTCCGGAGCGCACCGCGGCCGGCAGGATGCTCTCTGCCGGCGAAGGTGCCGCTTCTCCGGCAAGGAAGCCTCTGCCGCTTCTCCAGCACACGGAGAGCGTGCTAGCTGCTGAAACGTGAAGAAAGAAGCTGCAGAAGACTGGCACTGAGCGTGCAGCTTTCCAGCGGAGAGAAAAAGCTACTTTAACACTCTGCAAGCCTTTCCACTCCCAAAAACATGCACATGGAAGGAGCTGCTGCAAAAGCGATGCTGTGCTCGCTGCTGCTCCTCCTGAAGCTCTGGCTGCTAAATCTGAGGCTTTCCTTCCAATTTCAAGCTGCAAAGCACTTGCTGAATTCCAGGGAAAGTCCGGGAGGCATTTGCTGTGCTGGCACACTTTCTCCTTCCTAGACAGAGTGGAAAAGCTTTTCCCTGCCGTGTAGGCGACAAGAGACGCATTAGACGGCGATCCGGAGCTGTCCGAAGGTAAGCGCCTGTTGCCGGCCTCTTTCGGCACAAGCCCCCGCTCCGGAGCGCACCGCGGCCGGCAGGATGCTCTCTGCCGGCGAAGGTGCCGCTTCTCCGGCAAGGAAGCCTCTGCCGCTTCTCCAGCACACGGAGAGCGTGCTAGCTGCTGAAACGTGAAGAAAGAAGCTGCAGAACACTGGCACTGAGCGTGCAGCTTTCCAGCGGAGAGAAAAAGCTACTTTAACACTCTGCAAGCCTTTCCACTCCCAAAAACATGCACATGGAAGGAGCTGCTGCAAAACCGATGCTGTGCTCGCTGCTGCTCCTCCTGAAGCTCTGGCTGCTAAATCTGAGGCTTTCCTTCCAATTTCAAGCTGCAAGGCACTTGCTGAATTCCAGGGAAAGTCCGGGAGGCATTTGCTGTGCTGGCACACTTTCTCCTTCCTAGACAGAGTGGAAAAGCTTTTCCCTGCCGTGTAGGCGACAAGAGACGCATTAGACGGCGATCCGGAGCTGTCCGAAGGTAAGCGCCTGTTGCCGGCCTCTTTCGGCACAAGCCCCCGCTCCGGAGCGCACCGCGGCCGGCAGGATGCTCTCTGCCGGCGAAGGTGCCGCTTCTCCGGCAAGGAAGCCTCTGCCGCTTCTCCAGCACACGGAGAGCGTGCTAGCTGCTGAAACGTGAAGAAAGAAGCTGCAGAACACTGGCACTGAGCGTGCAGCTTTCCAGCGGAGAGAAAAAGCTACTTGAACACTCTGCAAGCCTTTCCACTCCCAAAAACATGCACATGGAAGGAGCTGCTGCAAAACCGATGCTGTGCTCGCTGCTGCTCCTCCTGAAGCTCTGGCTGCTAAATCTGAGGCTTTCCTTCCAATTTCAAGCTGCAAAGCACTTGCTGAATTGCAGGGAATGTCCGGGAGGCATTTGCTGTGCTGGCACACTTTCTCCTTCCTAGACAGAGTGGAAAAGCTTTTCCCTGCCGTGTAGGCGACAAGAGACGCATTAGACGGCGATCCGGAGCTGTCCGAAGGTAAGCGCCTGTTGCCGGCCTCTTTCGGCACAAGCCCCCGCTCCGGAGCGCACCGCGGCCGGCAGGATGCTCTCTGCCGGCGAAGGTGCCGCTTCTCCGGCAAGGAAGCCTCTGCCGCTTCTCCAGCACACGGAGAGCGTGCTAGCTGCTGAAACGTGAAGAAAGAAGCTGCAGAACACTGGCACTGAGCGTGCAGCTTTCCAGCGGAGAGAAAAAGCTACTTGAACACTCTGCAAGCCTTTCCACTCCCAAAAACATGCACATGGAAGGAGCTGCGGCAAAACCGATGCTGTGCTCGCTGCTGCTCCTCCTGAAGATCTGGCTGCTAAATCTGAGGCTTTCCTTCCAATTTCAAGCTGCAAAGAACTTGCTGAATTGCAGGGAATGTCCGGGAGGCATTTGCTGTGCTGGCACACTTTCTCCTTCCTAGACAGAGTGGAAAAGCTTTTCCCTGCCGTGTAGGCGACAAGAGACGCATTAGACGGCGATCCGGAGCTGTCCGAAGGTAAGCGCCTGTTGCCGGCCTCTTTCGGCACAAGCCCCCGCTCCGGAGCGCACCGCGGCCGGCAGGATGCTCTCTGCCGGCGAAGGTGCCGCTTCTCCGGCAAGGAAGCCTCTGCCGCTTCTCCAGCACACGGAGAGCGTGCTAGCTGCTGAAACGTGAAGAAAGAAGCTGCAGAACACTGGCACTGAGCGTGCAGCTTTCCAGCGGAGAGAAAAAGCTACTTGAACACTCTGCAAGCCTTTCCACTCCCAAAAACATGCACATGGAAGGAGCTGCTGCAAAACCGATGCTGTGCTCGCTGCTGCTCCTCCTGAAGCTCTGGCTGCTAAATCTGAGGCTTTCCTTTCATTTTCAAGCTGCAAGGCACTTGCTGAATTCCAGGGAAAGTCCGGGAGGCATTTGCTGTGCTGGCACACTTTCTCCTTCCTAGACAGAGTGGAAAAGCTTTTCCCTGCCGTGTAGGCGACAAGAGACGCATTAGACGGCGATCCGGAGCTGTCCGAAGGTAAGCGCCTGTTGCCGGCCTCTTTCGGCACAAGCCCCCGCTCCGGAGCGCACCGCGGCCGGCAGGATGCTCTCTGCCGGCGAAGGTGCCGCTTCTCCGGCAAGGAAGCCTCTGCCGCTTCTCCAGCACACGGAGAGCGTGCTAGCTGCTGAAACGTGAAGAAAGAAGCTGCAGAACACTGGCACTGAGCGTGCAGCTTTCCAGCGGAGAGAAAAAGCTACTTTAACACTCTGCAAGCCTTTCCACTCCCAAAAACATGCACATGGAAGGAGCTGCTGCAAAACCGATGCTGTGCTCGCTGCTGCTCCTCCTGAAGATCTGGCTGCTAAATCTGAGGCTTTCCTTCCAATTTCAAGCTGCAAAGCACTTGCTGAATTGCAGGGAATGTCCGGGAGGCATTTGCTGTGCTGGCACACTTTCTCCTTCCTAGACAGAGTGGAAAAGCTTTTCCCTGCCGTGTAGGCGACAAGAGACGCATTAGACGGGGATCCGGAGCTGTCCGAAGGTAAGCGCCTGTTGCCGGCCTCTTTCGGCACAAGCCCCCGCTCCGGAGCGCACCGCGGCCGGCAGGATGCTCTCTGCCGGCGAAGGTGCCGCTTCTCCGGCAAGGAAGCCTCTGCCGCTTCTCCAGCACACGGAGAGCGTGCTAGCTGCTGAAACGTGAAGAAAGAAGCTGCAGAAGACTGGCACTGAGCGTGCAGCTTTCCAGCGGAGAGAAAAAGCTACTTTAACACTCTGCAAGCCTTTCAACTCCCAAAAACATGCACATGGAAGGAGCTGCTGCAAAACCGATGCTGTGCTCGCTGCTGCTCCTCCTGAAGCTCTGGCTGCTAAATCTGAGGCTTTCCTTTCAATTTCAAGCTGCAAGGCACTTGCTGAATTCCAGGGAAAGTCCGGGAGGCATTTGCTGTGCTGGCACACTTTCTCCTTCCTAGACAGAGTGGAAAAGCTTTTCCCTGCCGTGTAGGCGACAAGAGACGCATTAGACGGCGATCCGGAGCTGTCCGAAGGTAAGCGCCTGTTGCCGGCCTCTTTCGGCACAAGCCCCCGCTCCGGAGCGCACCGCGGCCGGCAGGATGCTCTCTGCCGGCGAAGGTGCCGCTTCTCCGGCAAGGAAGCCTCTGCCGCTTCTCCAGCACACGGAGAGCGTGCTAGCTGCTGAAACGTGAAGAAAGAAGCTGCAGAACACTGGCACTGAGCGTGCAGCTTTCCAGCGGAGAGAAAAAGCTACTTTAACACTCTGCAAGCCTTTCCACTCCCAAAAACATGCACATGGAAGGAGCTGCTGCAAAACCGATGCTGTGCTCGCTGCTGCTCCTCCTGAAGCTCTGGCTGCTAAATCTGAGGCTTTCCTTCCAATTTCAAGCTGCAAAGCACTTGCTGAATTCCAGGGAAAGTCCGGGAGGCATTTGCTGTGCTGGCACACTTTCTCCTTCCTAGACAGAGTGGAAAAGCTTTTCCCTGCCGTGTAGGCGACAAGAGACGCATTAGACGGCGATCCGGAGCTGTCCGAAGGTAAGCGCCTGTTGCCGGCCTCTTTCGGCACAAGCCCCCGCTCCGGAGCGCACCGCGGCCGGCAGGATGCTCTCTGCCGGCGAAGGTGCCGCTTCTCCGGCAAGGAAGCCTCTGCCGCTTCTCCAGCACACGGAGAGCGTGCTAGCTGCTGAAACGTGAAGAAAGAAGCTGCAGAACACTGGCACTGAGCGTGCAGCTTTCCAGCGGAGAGAAAAAGCTACTTTAACACTCTGCAAGCCTTTCAACTCCCAAAAACATGCACATGGAAGGAGCTGCTGCAAAAGCGATGCTGTGCTCGCTGCTGCTCCTCCTGAAGCTCTGGCTGCTAAATCTGAGGCTTTCCTTCCAATTTCAAGCTGCAAAGCACTTGCTGAATTCCAGGGAAAGTCCGGGAGGCATTTGCTGTGCTGGCACACTTTCTCCTTCCTAGACAGAGTGGAAAAGCTTTTCCCTGCCGTGTAGGCGACAAGAGACGCATTAGACGGCGATCCGGAGCTGTCCGAAGGTAAGCGCCTGTTGCCGGCCTCTTTCGGCACAAGCCCCCGCTCCGGAGCGCACCGCGGCCGGCAGGATGCTCTCTGCCGGCGAAGGTGCCGCTTCTCCGGCAAGGAAGCCTCTGCCGCTTCTCCAGCACACGGAGAGCGTGCTAGCTGCTGAAACGTGAAGAAAGAAGCTGCAGAACACTGGCACTGAGCGTGCAGCTTTCCAGCGGAGAGAAAAAGCTACTTGAACACTCTGCAAGCCTTTCCACTCCCAAAAACATGCACATGGAAGGAGCTGCTGCAAAACCGATGCTGTGCTCGCTGCTGCTCCTCCTGAAGCTCTGGCTGCTAAATCTGAGGCTTTCCTTCCAATTTCAAGCTGCAAAGCACTTGCTGAATTCCAGGGAAAGTCCGGGAGGCATTTGCTGTGCTGGCACACTTTCTCCTTCCTAGACAGAGTGGAAAAGCTTTTCCCTGCCGTGTAGGCGACAAGAGACGCATTAGACGGCGATCCGGAGCTGTCCGAAGGTAAGCGCCTGTTGCCGGCCTCTTTCGGCACAAGCCCCCGCTCCGGAGCGCACCGCGGCCGGCAGGATGCTCTCTGCCGGCGAAGGTGCCGCTTCTCCGGCAAGGAAGCCTCTGCCGCTTCTCCAGCACACGGAGAGCGTGCTAGCTGCTGAAACGTGAAGAAAGAAGCTGCAGAACACTGGCACTGAGCGTGCAGCTTTCCAGCGGAGAGAAAAAGCTACTTTAACACTCTGCAAGCCTTTCCACTCCCAAAAACATGCACATGGAAGGAGCTGCTGCAAAACCGATGCTGTGCTCGCTGCTGCTCCTCCTGAAGATCTGGCTGCTAAATCTGAGGCTTTCCTTCCAATTTCAAGCTGCAAAGCACTTGCTGAATTGCAGGGAATGTCCGGGAGGCATTTGCTGTGCTGGCACACTTTCTCCTTCCTAGACAGAGTGGAAAAGCTTTTCCCTGCCGTGTAGGCGACAAGAGACGCATTAGACGGCGATCCGGAGCTGTCCGAAGGTAAGCGCCTGTTGCCGGCCTCTTTCGGCACAAGCCCCCGCTCCGGAGCGCACCGCGGCCGGCAGGATGCTCTCTGCCGGCGAAGGTGCCGCTTCTCCGGCAAGGAAGCCTCTGCCGCTTCTCCAGCACACGGAGAGCGTGCTAGCTGCTGAAACGTGAAGAAAGAAGCTGCAGAACACTGGCACTGAGCGTGCAGCTTTCCAGCGGAGAGAAAAAGCTACTTGAACACTCTGCAAGCCTTTCCACTCCCAAAAACATGCACATGGAAGGAGCTGCGGCAAAACCGATGCTGTGCTCGCTGCTGCTCCTCCTGAAGATCTGGCTGCTAAATCTGAGGCTTTCCTTCCAATTTCAAGCTGCAAAGAACTTGCTGAATTGCAGGGAATGTCCGGGAGGCATTTGCTGTGCTGGCACACTTTCTCCTTCCTAGACAGAGTGGAAAAGCTTTTCCCTGCCGTGTAGGCGACAAGAGACGCATTAGACGGCGATCCGGAGCTGTCCGAAGGTAAGCGCCTGTTGCCGGCCTCTTTCGGCACAAGCCCCCGCTCCGGAGCGCACCGCGGCCGGCAGGATGCTCTCTGCCGGCGAAGGTGCCGCTTCTCCGGCAAGGAAGCCTCTGCCGCTTCTCCAGCACACGGAGAGCGTGCTAGCTGCTGAAACGTGAAGAAAGAAGCTGCAGAACACTGGCACTGAGCGTACAGCTTTCCAGCGGAGAGAAAAAGCTACTTGAACACTCTGCAAGCCTTTCCACTCCCAAAAACATGCACATGGAAGGAGCTGCTGCAAAACCGATGCTGTGCTCGCTGCTGCTCCTCCTGAAGCTCTGGCTGCTAAATCTGAGGCTTTCCTTTCAATTTCAAGCTGCAAGGCACTTGCTGAATTCCAGGGAAAGTCCGGGAGGCATTTGCTGTGCTGGCACACTTTCTCCTTCCTAGACAGAGTGGAAAAGCTTTTCCCTGCCGTGTAGGCGACAAGAGACGCATTAGACGGCGATCCGGAGCTGTCCGAAGGTAAGCGCCTGTTGCCGGCCTCTTTCGGCACAAGCCCCCGCTCCGGAGCGCACCGCGGCCGGCAGGATGCTCTCTGCCGGCGAAGGTGCCGCTTCTCCGGCAAGGAAGCCTCTGCCGCTTCTCCAGCACACGGAGAGCGTGCTAGCTGCTGAAACGTGAAGAAAGAAGCTGCAGAACACTGGCACTGAGCGTGCAGCTTTCCAGCGGAGAGAAAAAGCTACTTGAACACTCTGCAAGCCTTTCCACTCCCAAAAACATGCACATGGAAGGAGCTGCTGCAAAACCGATGCTGTGCTCGCTGCTGCTCCTCCTGAAGATCTGGCTGCTAAATCTGAGGCTTTCCTTCCAATTTCAAGCTGCAAAGCACTTGCTGAATTGCAGGGAATGTCCGGGAGGCATTTGCTGTGCTGGCACACTTTCTCCTTCCTAGACAGAGTGGAAAAGCTTTTCCCTGCCGTGTAGGCGACAAGAGACGCATTAGACGGCGATCCGGAGCTGTCCGAAGGTAAGCGCCTGTTGCCGGCCTCTTTCGGCACAAGCCCCCGCTCCGGAGCGCACCGCGGCCGGCAGGATGCTCTCTGCCGGCGAAGGTGCCGCTTCTCCGGCAAGGAAGCCTCTGCCGCTTCTCCAGCACACGGAGAGCGTGCTAGCTGCTGAAACGTGAAGAAAGAAGCTGCAGAAGACTGGCACTGAGCGTGCAGCTTTCCAGCGGAGAGAAAAAGCTACTTTAACACTCTGCAAGCCTTTCAACTCCCAAAAACATGCACATGGAAGGAGCTGCTGCAAAACCGATGCTGTGCTCGCTGCTGCTCCTCCTGAAGCTCTGGCTGCTAAATCTGAGGCTTTCCTTTCAATTTCAAGCTGCAAGGCACTTGCTGAATTCCAGGGAAAGTCCGGGAGGCATTTGCTGTGCTGGCACACTTTCTCCTTCCTAGACAGAGTGGAAAAGCTTTTCCCTGCCGTGTAGGCGACAAGAGACGCATTAGACGGCGATCCGGAGCTGTCCGAAGGTAAGCGCCTGTTGCCGGCCTCTTTCGGCACAAGCCCCCGCTCCGGAGCGCACCGCGGCCGGCAGGATGCTCTCTGCCGGCGAAGGTGCCGCTTCTCCGGCAAGGAAGCCTCTGCCGCTTCTCCAGCACACGGAGAGCGTGCTAGCTGCTGAAACGTGAAGAAAGAAGCTGCAGAACACTGGCACTGAGCGTGCAGCTTTCCAGCGGAGAGAAAAAGCTACTTTAACACTCTGCAAGCCTTTCCACTCCCAAAAACATGCACATGGAAGGAGCTGCTGCAAAACCGATGCTGTGCTCGCTGCTGCTCCTCCTGAAGCTCTGGCTGCTAAATCTGAGGCTTTCCTTCCAATTTCAAGCTGCAAAGCACTTGCTGAATTCCAGGGAAAGTCCGGGAGGCATTTGCTGTGCTGGCACACTTTCTCCTTCCTAGACAGAGTGGAAAAGCTTTTCCCTGCCGTGTAGGCGACAAGAGACGCATTAGACGGCGATCCGGAGCTGTCCGAAGGTAAGCGCCTGTTGCCGGCCTCTTTCGGCACAAGCCCCCGCTCCGGAGCGCACCGCGGCCGGCAGGATGCTCTCTGCCGGCGAAGGTGCCGCTTCTCCGGCAAGGAAGCCTCTGCCGCTTCTCCAGCACACGGAGAGCGTGCTAGCTGCTGAAACGTGAAGAAAGAAGCTGCAGAACACTGGCACTGAGCGTGCAGCTTTCCAGCGGAGAGAAAAAGCTACTTGAACACTCTGCAAGCCTTTCCACTCCCAAAAACATGCACATGGAAGGAGCTGCTGCAAAACCGATGCTGTGCTCGCTGCTGCTCCTCCTGAAGCTCTGGCTGCTAAATCTGAGGCTTTCCTTCCAATTTCAAGCTGCAAAGCACTTGCTGAATTCCAGGGAAAGTCCGGGAGGCATTTGCTGTGCTGGCACACTTTCTCCTTCCTAGACAGAGTGGAAAAGCTTTTCCCTGCCGTGTAGGCGACAAGAGACGCATTAGACGGCGATCCGGAGCTGTCCGAAGGTAAGCGCCTGTTGCCGGCCTCTTTCGGCACAAGCCCCCGCTCCGGAGCGCACCGCGGCCGGCAGGATGCTCTCTGCCGGCGAAGGTGCCGCTTCTCCGGCAAGGAAGCCTCTGCCGCTTCTCCAGCACACGGAGAGCGTGCTAGCTGCTGAAACGTGAAGAAAGAAGCTGCAGAACACTGGCACTGAGCGTGCAGCTTTCCAGCGGAGAGAAAAAGCTACTTTAACACTCTGCAAGCCTTTCCACTCCCAAAAACATGCACATGGAAGGAGCTGCTGCAAAACCGATGCTGTGCTCGCTGCTGCTCCTCCTGAAGATCTGGCTGCTAAATCTGAGGCTTTCCTTCCAATTTCAAGCTGCAAAGCACTTGCTGAATTGCAGGGAATGTCCGGGAGGCATTTGCTGTGCTGGCACACTTTCTCCTTCCTAGACAGAGTGGAAAAGCTTTTCCCTGCCGTGTAGGCGACAAGAGACGCATTAGACGGCGATCCGGAGCTGTCCGAAGGTAAGCGCCTGTTGCCGGCCTCTTTCGGCACAAGCCCCCGCTCCGGAGCGCACCGCGGCCGGCAGGATGCTCTCTGCCGGCGAAGGTGCCGCTTCTCCGGCAAGGAAGCCTCTGCCGCTTCTCCAGCACACGGAGAGCGTGCTAGCTGCCGAAACGTGAAGAAAGAAGCTGCAGAACACTGGCACTGAGCGTGCAGCTTTCCAGCGGAGAGAAAAAGCTACTTGAACACTCTGCAAGCCTTTCCACTCCCAAAAACATGCACATGGAAGGAGCTGCGGCAAAACCGATGCTGTGCTCGCTGCTGCTCCTCCTGAAGATCTGGCTGCTAAATCTGAGGCTTTCCTTCCAATTTCAAGCTGCAAAGAACTTGCTGAATTGCAGGGAATGTCCGGGAGGCATTTGCTGTGCTGGCACACTTTCTCCTTCCTAGACAGAGTGGAAAAGCTTTTCCCTGCCGTGTAGGCGACAAGAGACGCATTAGACGGCGATCCGGAGCTGTCCGAAGGTAAGCGCCTGTTGCCGGCCTCTTTCGGCACAAGCCCCCGCTCCGGAGCGCACCGCGGCCGGCAGGATGCTCTCTGCCGGCGAAGGTGCCGCTTCTCCGGCAAGGAAGCCTCTGCCGCTTCTCCAGCACACGGAGAGCGTGCTAGCTGCTGAAACGTGAAGAAAGAAGCTGCAGAACACTGGCACTGAGCGTGCAGCTTTCCAGCGGAGAGAAAAAGCTACTTGAACACTCTGCAAGCCTTTCCACTCCCAAAAACATGCACATGGAAGGAGCTGCTGCAAAACCGATGCTGTGCTCGCTGCTGCTCCTCCTGAAGCTCTGGCTGCTAAATCTGAGGCTTTCCTTTCAATTTCAAGCTGCAAGGCACTTGCTGAATTCCAGGGAAAGTCCGGGAGGCATTTGCTGTGCTGGCACACTTTCTCCTTCCTAGACAGAGTGGAAAAGCTTTTCCCTGCCGTGTAGGCGACAAGAGACGCATTAGACGGCGATCCGGAGCTGTCCGAAGGTAAGCGCCTGTTGCCGGCCTCTTTCGGCACAAGCCCCCGCTCCGGAGCGCACCGCGGCCGGCAGGATGCTCTCTGCCGGCGAAGGTGCCGCTTCTCCGGCAAGGAAGCCTCTGCCGCTTCTCCAGCACACGGAGAGCGTGCTAGCTGCTGAAACGTGAAGAAAGAAGCTGCAGAACACTGGCACTGAGCGTGCAGCTTTCCAGCGGAGAGAAAAAGCTACTTGAACACTCTGCAAGCCTTTCCACTCCCAAAAACATGCACATGGAAGGAGCTGCTGCAAAACCGATGCTGTGCTCGCTGCTGCTCCTCCTGAAGATCTGGCTGCTAAATCTGAGGCTTTCCTTCCAATTTCAAGCTGCAAAGCACTTGCTGAATTGCAGGGAATGTCCGGGAGGCATTTGCTGTGCTGGCACACTTTCTCCTTCCTAGACAGAGTGGAAAAGCTTTTCCCTGCCGTGTAGGCGACAAGAGACGCATTAGACGGCGATCCGGAGCTGTCCGAAGGTAAGCGCCTGTTGCCGGCCTCTTTCGGCACAAGCCCCCGCTCCGGAGCGCACCGCGGCCGGCAGGATGCTCTCTGCCGGCGAAGGTGCCGCTTCTCCGGCAAGGAAGCCTCTGCCGCTTCTCCAGCACACGGAGAGCGTGCTAGCTGCTGAAACGTGAAGAAAGAAGCTGCAGAAGACTGGCACTGAGCGTGCAGCTTTCCAGCGGAGAGAAAAAGCTACTTTAACACTCTGCAAGCCTTTCAACTCCCAAAAACATGCACATGGAAGGAGCTGCTGCAAAACCGATGCTGTGCTCGCTGCTGCTCCTCCTGAAGCTCTGGCTGCTAAATCTGAGGCTTTCCTTTCAATTTCAAGCTGCAAGGCACTTGCTGAATTCCAGGGAAAGTCCGGGAGGCATTTGCTGTGCTGGCACACTTTCTCCTTCCTAGACAGAGTGGAAAAGCTTTTCCCTGCCGTGTAGGCGACAAGAGACGCATTAGACGGCGATCCGGAGCTGTCCGAAGGTAAGCGCCTGTTGCCGGCCTCTTTCGGCACAAGCCCCCGCTCCGGAGCGCACCGCGGCCGGCAGGATGCTCTCTGCCGGCGAAGGTGCCGCTTCTCCGGCAAGGAAGCCTCTGCCGCTTCTCCAGCACACGGAGAGCGTGCTAGCTGCTGAAACGTGAAGAAAGAAGCTGCAGAACACTGGCACTGAGCGTGCAGCTTTCCAGCGGAGAGAAAAAGCTACTTTAACACTCTGCAAGCCTTTCCACTCCCAAAAACATGCACATGGAAGGAGCTGCTGCAAAACCGATGCTGTGCTCGCTGCTGCTCCTCCTGAAGCTCTGGCTGCTAAATCTGAGGCTTTCCTTCCAATTTCAAGCTGCAAAGCACTTGCTGAATTCCAGGGAAAGTCCGGGAGGCATTTGCTGTGCTGGCACACTTTCTCCTTCCTAGACAGAGTGGAAAAGCTTTTCCCTGCCGTGTAGGCGACAAGAGACGCATTAGACGGCGATCCGGAGCTGTCCGAAGGTAAGCGCCTGTTGCCGGCCTCTTTCGGCACAAGCCCCCGCTCCGGAGCGCACCGCGGCCGGCAGGATGCTCTCTGCCGGCGAAGGTGCCGCTTCTCCGGCAAGGAAGCCTCTGCCGCTTCTCCTGCACACGGAGAGCGTGCTAGCTGCTGAAACGTGAAGAAAGAAGCTGCAGAACACTGGCACTGAGCGTGCAGCTTTCCAGCGGAGAGAAAAAGCTACTTTAACACTCTGCAAGCCTTTCAACTCCCAAAAACATGCACATGGAAGGAGCTGCTGCAAAAGCGATGCTGTGCTCGCTGCTGCTCCTCCTGAAGCTCTGGCTGCTAAATCTGAGGCTTTCCTTCCAATTTCAAGCTGCAAAGCACTTGCTGAATTCCAGGGAAAGTCCGGGAGGCATTTGCTGTGCTGGCACACTTTCTCCTTCCTAGACAGAGTGGAAAAGCTTTTCCCTGCCGTGTAGGCGACAAGAGACGCATTAGACGGCGATCCGGAGCTGTCCGAAGGTAAGCGCCTGTTGCCGGCCTCTTTCGGCACAAGCCCCCGCTCCGGAGCGCACCGCGGCCGGCAGGATGCTCTCTGCCGGCGAAGGTGCCGCTTCTCCGGCAAGGAAGCCTCTGCCGCTTCTCCAGCACACGGAGAGCGTGCTAGCTGCTGAAACGTGAAGAAAGAAGCTGCAGAACACTGGCACTGAGCGTGCAGCTTTCCAGCGGAGAGAAAAAGCTACTTGAACACTCTGCAAGCCTTTCCACTCCCAAAAACATGCACATGGAAGGAGCTGCTGCAAAACCGATGCTGTGCTCGCTGCTGCTCCTCCTGAAGCTCTGGCTGCTAAATCTGAGGCTTTCCTTCCAATTTCAAGCTGCAAAGCACTTGCTGAATTCCAGGGAAAGTCCGGGAGGCATTTGCTGTGCTGGCACACTTTCTCCTTCCTAGACAGAGTGGAAAAGCTTTTCCCTGCCGTGTAGGCGACAAGAGACGCATTAGACGGCGATCCGGAGCTGTCCGAAGGTAAGCGCCTGTTGCCGGCCTCTTTCGGCACAAGCCCCCGCTCCGGAGCGCACCGCGGCCGGCAGGATGCTCTCTGCCGGCGAAGGTGCCGCTTCTCCGGCAAGGAAGCCTCTGCCGCTTCTCCAGCACACGGAGAGCGTGCTAGCTGCTGAAACGTGAAGAAAGAAGCTGCAGAACACTGGCACTGAGCGTGCAGCTTTCCAGCGGAGAGAAAAAGCTACTTTAACACTCTGCAAGCCTTTCCACTCCCAAAAACATGCACATGGAAGGAGCTGCTGCAAAACCGATGCTGTGCTCGCTGCTGCTCCTCCTGAAGCTCTGGCTGCTAAATCTGAGGCTTTCCTTCCAATTTCAAGCTGCAAGGCACTTGCTGAATTCCAGGGAAAGTCCGGGAGGCATTTGCTGTGCTGGCACACTTTCTCCTTCCTAGACAGAGTGGAAAAGCTTTTCCCTGCCGTGTAGGCGACAAGAGACGCATTAGACGGCGATCCGGAGCTGTCCGAAGGTAAGCGCCTGTTGCCGGCCTCTTTCGGCACAAGCCCCCGCTCCGGAGCGCACCGCGGCCGGCAGGATGCTCTCTGCCGGCGAAGGTGCCGCTTCTCCGGCAAGGAAGCCTCTGCCGCTTCTCCAGCACACGGAGAGCGTGCTAGCTGCTGAAACGTGAAGAAAGAAGCTGCAGAACACTGGCACTGAGCGTGCAGCTTTCCAGCGGAGAGAAAAAGCTACTTTAACACTCTGCAAGCCTTTAAACTCCCAAAAACATGCACATGGAAGGAGCTGCTGCAAAAGCGATGCTGTGCTCGCTGCTGCTCCTCCTGAAGCTCTGGCTGCTAAATCTGAGGCTTTCCTTCCAATTTCAAGCTGCAAAGCACTTGCTGAATTGCAGGGAAAGTCCGGGAGGCATTTGCTGTGCTGGCACACTTTCTCCTTCCTAGACAGAGTGGAAAAGCTTTTCCCTGCCGTGTAGGCGACAAGAGACGCATTAGACGGCGATCCGGAGCTGTCCGAAGGTAAGCGCCTGTTGCCGGCCTCTTTCGGCACAAGCCCCCGCTCCGGAGCGCACCGCGGCCGGCAGGATGCTCTCTGCCGGTGAAGGTGCCGCTTCTCCGGCAAGGAAGCCTCTGCCGCTTCTCCAGCACACGGAGAGCGTGCTAGCTGCTGAAACGTGAAGAAAGAAGCTGCAGAACACTGGCACTGAGCGTGCAGCTTTCCAGCGGAGAGAAAAAGCTACTTTAACACTCTGCAAGCCTTTCAACTCCCAAAAACATGCACATGGAAGGAGCTGCTGCAAAAGCGATGCTGTGCTCGCTGCTGCTCCTCCTGAAGCTCTGGCTGCTAAATCTGAGGCTTTCCTTCCAATTTCAAGCTGCAAAGCACTTGCTGAATTCCAGGGAAAGTCCGGGAGGCATTTGCTGTGCTGGCACACTTTCTCCTTCCTAGACAGAGTGGAAAAGCTTTTCCCTGCCGTGTAGGCGACAAGAGACGCATTAGACGGCGATCCGGAGCTGTCCGAAGGTAAGCGCCTGTTGCCGGCCTCTTTCGGCACAAGCCCCCGCTCCGGAGCGCACCGCGGCCGGCAGGATGCTCTCTGCCGGCGAAGGTGCCGCTTCTCCGGCAAGGAAGCCTCTGCCGCTTCTCCAGCACACGGAGAGCGTGCTAGCTGCTGAAACGTGAAGAAAGAAGCTGCAGAAGACTGGCACTGAGCGTGCAGCTTTCCAGCGGAGAGAAAAAGCTACTTTAACACTCTGCAAGCCTTTCCACTCCCAAAAACATGCACATGGAAGGAGCTGCTGCAAAACCGATGCTGTGCTCGCTGCTGCTCCTCCTGAAGCTCTGGCTGCTAAATCTGAGGCTTTCCTTCCAATTTCAAGCTGCAAAGCACTTGCTGAATTCCAGGGAAAGCCCGGGAGGCATTTGCTGTGCTGGCACACTTTCTCCTTCCTAGACAGAGTGGAAAAGCTTTTCCCTGCCGTGTAGGCGACAAGAGACGCATTAGACGGCAATCCGGAGCTGTCCGAAGGTAAGCGCCTGTTGCCGGCCTCTTTCGGCACAAGCCCCCGCTCCGGAGCGCACCGCGGCCGGCAGGATGCTCTCTGCCGGCGAAGGTGCCGCTTCTCCGGCAAGGAAGCCTCTGCCGCTTCTCCAGCACACGGAGAGCGTGCTAGCTGCTGAAACGTGAAGAAAGAAGCTGCAGAACACTGGCACTGAGCGTGCAGCTTTCCAGCAGAGAGAAAAAGCTACTTTAACACTCTGCAAGCCTTTCAACTCCCAAAAACATGCACATGGAAGGAGCTGCTGCAAAAGCGATGCTGTGCTCGCTGCTGCTCCTCCTGAAGCTCTGGCTGCTAAATCTGAGGCTTTCCTTCCAATTTCAAGCTGCAAAGCACTTGCTGAATTCCAGGGAAAGTCCGGGAGGCATTTGCTGTGTTGGCACACTTTCTCCTTCCTAGACAGAGTGGAAAAGCTTTTCCCTGCCGTGTAGGCGACAAGAGACGCATGAGACGGCGATCCGGAGCTGTCCGAAGGTAAGCGCCTGTTGCCGGCCTCTTTCGGCACAAGCCCCCGCTCCGGAGCGCACCGCGGCCGGCAGGATGCTCTCTGCCGGCGAAGGTGCCGCTTCTCCGGCAAGGAAGCCTCTGCCGCTTCTCCAGCACACGGAGAGCGTGCTAGCTGCTGAAACGTGAAGAAAGAAGCTGCAGAACACTGGCACTGAGCGTGCAGCTTTCCAGCGGAGAGAAAAAGCTACTTTAACACTCTGCAAGCCTTTCCACTCCCAAAAACATGCACATGGAAGGAGCTGCTGCAAAACCGATGCTGTGCTCGCTGCTGCTCCTCCTGAAGCTCTGGCTGCTAAATCTGAGGCTTTCCTTCCAATTTCAAGCTGCAAAGCACTTGCTGAATTCCAGGGAAAGTCCGGGAGGCATTTGCGGTGCTGGCACACTTTCTCCTTCCTAGACAGAGTGGAAAAGCTTTTCCCTGCCGTGTAGGCGACAAGAGACGCATTAGACGGCGATCCGGAGCTGTCCGAAGGTAAGCGCCTGTTGCCGGCCTCTTTCGGCACAAGCCCCCGCTCCGGAGCGCACCGCGGCCGGCAGGATGCTCTCTGCCGGCGAAGGTGCCGCTTCTCCGGCAAGGAAGCCTCTGCCGCTTCTCCAGCACACGGAGAGCGTGCTAGCTGCTGAAACGTGAAGAAAGAAGCTGCAGAAGACTGGCACTGAGCGTGCAGCTTTCCAGCGGAGAGAAAAAGCTACTTTAACACTCTGCAAGCCTTTCAACTCCCAAAAACATGCACATGGAAGGAGCTGCTGCAAAAGCGATGCTGTGCTCGCTGCTGCTCCTCCTGAAGCTCTGGCTGCTAAATCTGAGGCTTTCCTTCCAATTTCAAGCTGCAAAGCACTTGCTGAATTCCAGGGAAAGCCCGGGAGGCATTTGCTGTGCTGGCACACTTTCTCCTTCCTAGACAGAGTGGAAAAGCTTTTCCCTGCCGTGTAGGCGACAAGAGACGCATTAGACGGCGATCCGGAGCTGTCCGAAGGTAAGCGCCTGTTGCCGGCCTCTTTCGGCACAAGCCCCCGCTCCGGAGCGCACCGCGGCCGGCAGGATGCTCTCTGCCGGCGAAGGTGCCGCTTCTCCGGCAAGGAAGCCTCTGCCGCTTCTCCTGCACACGGAGAGCGTGCTAGCTGCTGAAACGTGAAGAAAGAAGCTGCAGAACACTGGCACTGAGCGTGCAGCTTTCCAGCGGAGAGAAAAAGCTACTTTAACACTCTGCAAGCCTTTCCACTCCCAAAAACATGCACATGGAAGGAGCTGCTGCAAAACCGATGCTGTGCTCGCTGCTGCTCCTCCTGAAGCTCTGGCTGCTAAATCTGAGGCTTTCCTTCCAATTTCAAGCTGCAAAGCACTTGCTGAATTCCAGGGAAAGTCCGGGAGGCATTTGCTGTGCTGGCACACTTTCTCCTTCCTAGACAGAGTGGAAAAGCTTTTCCCTGCCGTGTAGGCGACAAGAGACGCATTAGACGGCAATCCGGAGCTGTCCGAAGGTAAGCGCCTGTTGCCGGCCTCTTTCGGCACAAGCCCCCGCTCCGGAGCGCACCGCGGCCGGCAGGATGCTCTCTGCCGGCGAAGGTGCCGCTTCTCCGGCAAGGAAGCCTCTGCCGCTTCTCCAGCACACGGAGAGCGTGCTAGCTGCTGAAACGTGAAGAAAGAAGCTGCAGAACACTGGCACTGAGCGTGCAGCTTTCCAGCAGAGAGAAAAAGCTACTTTAACACTCTGCAAGCCTTTCAACTCCCAAAAACATGCACATGGAAGGAGCTGCTGCAAAAGCGATGCTGTGCTCGCTGCTGCTCCTCCTGAAGCTCTGGCTGCTAAATCTGAGGCTTTCCTTCCAATTTCAAGCTGCAAAGCACTTGCTGAATTCCAGGGAAAGTCCGGGAGGCATTTGCTGTGTTGGCACACTTTCTCCTTCCTAGACAGAGTGGAAAAGCTTTTCCCTGCCGTGTAGGCGACAAGAGACGCATGAGACGGCGATCCGGAGCTGTCCGAAGGTAAGCGCCTGTTGCCGGCCTCTTTCGGCACAAGCCCCCGCTCCGGAGCGCACCGCGGCCGGCAGGATGCTCTCTGCCGGCGAAGGTGCCGCTTCTCCGGCAAGGAAGCCTCTGCCGCTTCTCCAGCACACGGAGAGCGTGCTAGCTGCTGAAACGTGAAGAAAGAAGCTGCAGAACACTGGCACTGAGCGTGCAGCTTTCCAGCGGAGAGAAAAAGCTACTTTAACACTCTGCAAGCCTTTCCACTCCCAAAAACATGCACATGGAAGGAGCTGCTGCAAAACCGATGCTGTGCTCGCTGCTGCTCCTCCTGAAGCTCTGGCTGCTAAATCTGAGGCTTTCCTTCCAATTTCAAGCTGCAAAGCACTTGCTGAATTCCAGGGAAAGTCCGGGAGGCATTTGCGGTGCTGGCACACTTTCTCCTTCCTAGACAGAGTGGAAAAGCTTTTCCCTGCCGTGTAGGCGACAAGAGACGCATTAGACGGCGATCCGGAGCTGTCCGAAGGTAAGCGCCTGTTGCCGGCCTCTTTCGGCACAAGCCCCCGCTCCGGAGCGCACCGCGGCCGGCAGGATGCTCTCTGCCGGCGAAGGTGCCGCTTCTCCGGCAAGGAAGCCTCTGCCGCTTCTCCAGCACACGGAGAGCGTGCTAGCTGCTGAAACGTGAAGAAAGAAGCTGCAGAAGACTGGCACTGAGCGTGCAGCTTTCCAGCGGAGAGAAAAAGCTACTTTAACACTCTGCAAGCCTTTCAACTCCCAAAAACATGCACATGGAAGGAGCTGCTGCAAAAGCGATGCTGTGCTCGCTGCTGCTCCTCCTGAAGCTCTGGCTGCTAAATCTGAGGCTTTCCTTCCAATTTCAAGCTGCAAAGCACTTGCTGAATTCCAGGGAAAGCCCGGGAGGCATTTGCTGTGCTGGCACACTTTCTCCTTCCTAGACAGAGTGGAAAAGCTTTTCCCTGCCGTGTAGGCGACAAGAGACGCATTAGACGGCGATCCGGAGCTGTCCGAAGGTAAGCGCCTGTTGCCGGCCTCTTTCGGCACAAGCCCCCGCTCCGGAGCGCACCGCGGCCGGCAGGATGCTCTCTGCCGGCGAAGGTGCCGCTTCTCCGGCAAGGAAGCCTCTGCCGCTTCTCCTGCACACGGAGAGCGTGCTAGCTGCTGAAACGTGAAGAAAGAAGCTGCAGAACACTGGCACTGAGCGTGCAGCTTTCCAGCGGAGAGAAAAAGCTACTTTAACACTCTGCAAGCCTTTCCACTCCCAAAAACATGCACATGGAAGGAGCTGCTGCAAAACCGATGCTGTGCTCGCTGCTGCTCCTCCTGAAGCTCTGGCTGCTAAATCTGAGGCTTTCCTTCCAATTTCAAGCTGCAAAGCACTTGCTGAATTCCAGGGAAAGTCCGGGAGGCATTTGCTGTGCTGGCACACTTTCTCCTTCCTAGACAGAGTGGAAAAGCTTTTCCCTGCCGTGTAGGCGACAAGAGACGCATTAGACGGCGATCCGGAGCTGTCCGAAGGTAAGCGCCTATTGCCGGCCTCTTTCGGCACAAGCCCCCGCTCCGGAGCGCACCGCGGCCGGCAGGATGCTCTCTGCCGGCGAAGGTGCCGCTTCTCCGGCAAGGAAGCCTCTGCCGCTTCTCCTGCACACGGAGAGCGTGCTAGCTGCTGAAACGTGAAGAAAGAAGCTGCAGAACACTGGCACTGAGCGTGCAGCTTTCCAGCGGAGAGAAAAAGCTACTTTAACACTCTGCAAGCCTTTCCACTCCCAAAAACATGCACATGGAAGGAGCTGCTGCAAAAGCGATGCTGTGCTCGCTGCTGCTCCTCCTGAAGCTCTGGCTGCTAAATCTGAGGCTTTCCTTCCAATTTCAAGCTGCAAAGCACTTGCTGAATTCCAGGGAAAGCCCGGGAGGCATTTGCTGTGCTGGCACACTTTCTCCTTCCTAGACAGAGTGGAAAAGCTTTTCCCTGCCGTGTAGGCGACAAGAGACGCATTAGACGGCAATCCGGAGCTGTCCGAAGGTAAGCGCCTGTTGCCGGCCTCTTTCGGCACAAGCCCCCGCTCCGGAGCGCACCGCGGCCGGCAGGATGCTCTCTGCCGGCGAAGGTGCCGCTTCTCCGGCAAGGAAGCCTCTGCCGCTTCTCCAGCACACGGAGAGCGTGCTAGCTGCTGAAACGTGAAGAAAGAAGCTGCAGAACACTGGCACTGAGCGTGCAGCTTTCCAGCAGAGAGAAAAAGCTACTTTAACACTCTGCAAGCCTTTCAACTCCCAAAAACATGCACATGGAAGGAGCTGCTGCAAAAGCGATGCTGTGCTCGCTGCTGCTCCTCCTGAAGCTCTGGCTGCTAAATCTGAGGCTTTCCTTCCAATTTCAAGCTGCAAAGCACTTGCTGAATTCCAGGGAAAGTCCGGGAGGCATTTGCTGTGCTGGCACACTTTCTCCTTCATAGACAGAGTGGAAAAGCTTTTCCCTGCCGTGTAGGCGACAAGAGACGCATTAGACGGCGATCCGGAGCTGTCCGAAGGTAAGCGCCTGTTGCCGGCCTCTTTCGGCACAAGCCCCCGCTCCGGAGCGCACCGCGGCCGGCAGGATGCTCTCTGCCGGCGAAGGTGCCGCTTCTCCGGCAAGGAAGCCTCTGCCGCTTCTCCTGCACACGGATAGCGTGCTAGCTGCTGAAAGGTGACGAAAGAAGCTGCAGAACACTGGCACTGAGCGTGCATCTTTCCAGCGGAGAGAAAAAGCTACTTTAACACTCTGCAAGCCTTTCAACTCCCAAAAACATGCACATGGAAGGAGCTGCTGCAAAACCGATGCTGTGCTCGCTGCTGCTCCTCCTGAAGTACTGGCTGCTAAATCTGAGGCTTTCCTTCCAATTTCAAGCTGCAAAGCACTTGCTGAATTCCAGGGAAAGCCCGGGAGGCATTTGCTGTGCTGGCACACTTTCTCCTTCCTAGACAGCGTGGAAAAGCTTTTCCCTGCCGTGTAGGCGACAAGAGACGCATTAGACGGCAATCCGGAGCTGTCCGAAGGTAAGCGCCTGTTGCCGGCCTCTTTCGGCACAAGCCCCCGCTCCGGAGCGCACCGCGGCCGGCAGGATGCTCTCTGCCGGCGAAGGTGCCGCTTCTCCGGCAAGGAAGCCTCTGCCGCTTCTCCAGCACACGGAGAGCGTGCTAGCTGCTGAAACGTGAAGAAAGAAGCTGCAGAAGACTGGCACTGAGCGTGCAGCTTTCCAGCGGAGAGAAAAAGCTACTTTAACACTCTGCAAGCCTTTCAACTCCCAAAAACATGCACATGGAAGGAGCTGCTGCAAAACCGATGCTGTGCTCGCTGCTGCTCCTCCTGAAGCTCTGGCTGCTAAATCTGAGGCTTTCCTTCCAATTTCAAGCTGCAAAGCACTTGCTGAATTCCAGGGAAAGCCCGGGAGGCATTTGCTGTGCTGGCACACTTTCTCCTTCCTAGACAGAGTGGAAAAGCTTTTCCCTGCCGTGTAGGCGACAAGAGACGCATTAGACGGCAATCCGGAGCTGTCCGAAGGTAAGCGCCTGTTGCCGGCCTCTTTCGGCACAAGCCCCCGCTCCGGAGCGCACCGCGGCCGGCAGGATGCTCTCTGCCGGCGAAGGTGCCGCTTCTCCGGCAAGGAAGCCTCTGCCGCTTCTCCAGCACACGGAGAGCGTGCTAGCTGCTGAAACGTGAAGAAAGAAGCTGCAGAACACTGGCACTGAGCGTGCAGCTTTCCAGCAGAGAGAAAAAGCTACTTTAACACTCTGCAAGCCTTTCAACTCCCAAAAACATGCACATGGAAGGAGCTGCTGCAAAAGCGATGCTGTGCTCGCTGCTGCTCCTCCTGAAGCTCTGGCTGCTAAATCTGAGGCTTTCCTTCCAATTTCAAGCTGCAAAGCACTTGCTGAATTCCAGGGAAAGCCCGGGAGGCATTTGCTGTGCTGGCACACTTTCTCCTTCCTAGACAGAGTGGAAAAGCTTTTCCCTGCCGTGTAGGCGACAAGAGACGCATGAGACGGCGATCCGGAGCTGTCCGAAGGTAAGCGCCTGTTGCCGGCCTCTTTCGGCACAAGCCCCCGCTCCGGAGCGCACCGCGGCCGGCAGGATGCTCTCTGCCGGCGAAGGTGCCGCTTCTCCGGCAAGGAAGCCTCTGCCGCTTCTCCTGCACACGGAGAGCGTGCTAGCTGCTGAAACGTGAAGAAAGAAGCTGCAGAACACTGGCACTGAGCGTGCAGCTTTCCAGCGGAGAGAAAAAGCTACTTTAACACTCTGCAAGCCTTTCCACTCCCAAAAACATGCACATGGAAGGAGCTGCTGCAAAACCGATGCTGTGCTCGCTGCTGCTCCTCCTGAAGCTCTGGCTGCTAAATCTGAGGCTTTCCTTCCAATTTCAAGCTGCAAAGCACTTGCTGAATTCCAGGGAAAGCCCGGGAGGCATTTGCTGTGCTGGCACACTTTCTCCTTCCTAGACAGAGTGGAAAAGCTTTTCCCTGCCGTGTAGGCGACAAGAGACGCATTAGACGGCAATCCGGAGCTGTCCGAAGGTAAGCGCCTGTTGCCGGCCTCTTTCGGCACAAGCCCCCGCTCCGGAGCGCACCGCGGCCGGCAGGATGCTCTCTGCCGGCGAAGGTGCCGCTTCTCCGGCAAGGAAGCCTCTGCCGCTTCTCCAGCACACGGAGAGCGTGCTAGCTGCTGAAACGTGAAGAAAGAAGCTGCAGAACACTGGCACTGAGCGTGCAGCTTTCCAGCAGAGAGAAAAAGCTACTTTAACACTCTGCAAGCCTTTCAACTCCCAAAAACATGCACATGGAAGGAGCTGCTGCAAAAGCGATGCTGTGCTCGCTGCTGCTCCTCCTGAAGCTCTGGCTGCTAAATCTGAGGCTTTCCTTCCAATTTCAAGCTGCAAAGCACTTGCTGAATTCCAGGGAAAGTCCGGGAGGCATTTGCTGTGCTGGCACACTTTCTCCTTCCTAGACAGAGTGGAAAAGCTTTTCCCTGCCGTGTAGGCGACAAGAGACGCATGAGACGGCGATCCGGAGCTGTCCGAAGGTAAGCGCCTGTTGCCGGCCTCTTTCGGCACAAGCCCCCGCTCCGGAGCGCACCGCGGCCGGCAGGATGCTCTCTGCCGGCGAAGGTGCCGCTTCTCCGGCAAGGAAGCCTCTGCCGCTTCTCCAGCACACGGAGAGCGTGCTAGCTGCTGAAACGTGAAGAAAGAAGCTGCAGAAGACTGGCACTGAGCGTGCAGCTTTCCAGCGGAGAGAAAAAGCTACTTTAACACTCTGCAAGCCTTTCAACTCCCAAAAACATGCACATGGAAGGAGCTGCTGCAAAAGCGATGCTGTGCTCGCTGCTGCTCCTCCTGAAGCTCTGGCTGCTAAATCTGAGGCTTTCCTTCCAATTTCAAGCTGCAAAGCACTTGCTGAATTCCAGGGAAAGTCCGGGAGGCATTTGCTGTGCTGGCACACTTTCTCCTTCCTAGACAGAGTGGAAAAGCTTTTCCCTGCCGTGTAGGCGACAAGAGACGCATGAGACGGCGATCCGGAGCTGTCCGAAGGTAAGCGCCTGTTGCCGGCCTCTTTCGGCACAAGCCCCCGCTCCGGAGCGCACCGCGGCCGGCAGGATGCTCTCTGCCGGCGAAGGTGCCGCTTCTCCGGCAAGGAAGCCTCTGCCGCTTCTCCAGCACACGGAGAGCGTGCTAGCTGCTGAAACGTGAAGAAAGAAGCTGCAGAAGACTGGCACTGAGCGTGCAGCTTTCCAGCGGAGAGAAAAAGCTACTTTAACACTCTGCAAGCCTTTCAACTCCCAAAAACATGCACATGGAAGGAGCTGCTGCAAAAGCGATGCTGTGCTCGCTGCTGCTCCTCCTGAAGCTCTGGCTGCTAAATCTGAGGCTTTCCTTCCAATTTCAAGCTGCAAAGCACTTGCTGAATTCCAGGGAAAGTCCGGGAGGCATTTGCGGTGCTGGCACACTTTCTCCTTCCTAGACAGAGTGGAAAAGCTTTTCCCTGCCGTGTAGGCGACAAGAGACGCATTAGACGGCGATCCGGAGCTGTCCGAAGGTAAGCGCCTGTTGCCGGCCTCTTTCGGCACAAGCCCCCGCTCCGGAGCGCACCGCGGCCGGTAGGATGCTCTCTGCCGGCGAAGGTGCCGCTTCTCCGGCAAGGAAGCCTCTGCCGCTTCTCCAGCACACGGAGAGCGTGCTAGCTGCTGAAACGTGAAGAAAGAAGCTGCAGAAGACTGGCACTGAGCGTGCAGCTTTCCAGCGGAGAGAAAAAGATACTTTAACACTCTGCAAGCCTTTAAACTCCCAAAAACATGCACATGGAAGGAGCTGCTGCAAAACCGATGCTGTGCTCGCTGCTGCTCCTCCTGAAGCTCTGGCTGCTAAATCTGAGGCTTTCCTTCCAATTTCAAGCTGCAAAGCACTTGCTGAATTCCAGGGAAAGCCCGGGAGGCATTTGCTGTGCGGGCACACTTTCTCCTTCCTAGACAGAGTGGAAAAGCTTTTCCCTGCCGTGTAGGCGACAAGAGACGCATTAGACGGCGATCCGGAGCTGTCCGAAGGTAAGCGCCTGTTGCCGGCCTCTTTCGGCACAAGCCCCCGCTCCGGAGCGCACCGCGGCCGGCAGGATGCTCTCTGCCGGCGAAGGTGCCGCTTCTCCGGCAAGGAAGCCTCTGCCGCTTCTCCAGCACACGGAGAGCGTGCTAGCTGCTGAAACGTGAAGAAAGAAGCTGCAGAAGACTGGCACTGAGCGTGCAGCTTTCCAGCGGAGAGAAAAAGATACTTTAACACTCTGCAAGCCTTTCAACTCCCAAAAACATGCACATGGAAGGAGCTGCTGCAAAACCGATGCTGTGCTCGCTGCTGCTCCTCCTGAAGCTCTGGCTGCTAAATCTGAGGCTTTCCTTCCAATTTCAAGCTGCAAAGCACTTGCTGAATTCCAGGGAAAGCCCGGGAGGCATTTGCTGTGCTGGCACACTTTCTCCTTCCTAGACAGAGTGGAAAAGCTTTTCCCTGCCGTGTAGGCGACAAGAGACGCATTAGACGGCGATCCGGAGCTGTCCGAAGGTAAGCGCCTATTGCCGGCCTCTTTCGGCACAAGCCCCCGCTCTGGAGCGCACCGCGGCCGGCAGGATGCTCTCTGCCGGCGAAGGTGCCGCTTCTCCGGCAAGGAAGCCTCTGCCGCTTCTCCTGCACACGGAGAGCGTGCTAGCTGCTGAAACGTGAAGAAAGAAGCTGCAGAACACTGGCACTGAGCGTGCAGCTTTCCAGCGGAGAGAAAAAGCTACTTTAACACTCTGCAAGCCTTTCCACTCCCAAAAACATGCACATGGAAGGAGCTGCTGCAAAAGCGATGCTGTGCTCGCTGCTGCTCCTCCTGAAGCTCTGGCTGCTAAATCTGAGGCTTTCCTTCCAATTTCAAGCTGCAAAGCACTTGCTGAATTCCAGGGAAAGCCCGGGAGGCATTTGCTGTGCTGGCACACTTTCTCCTTCCTAGACAGAGTGGAAAAGCTTTTCCCTGCCGTGTAGGCGACAAGAGACGCATTAGACGGCAATCCGGAGCTGTCCGAAGGTAAGCGCCTGTTGCCGGCCTCTTTCGGCACAAGCCCCCGCTCCGGAGCGCACCGCGGCCGGCAGGATGCTCTCTGCCGGCGAAGGTGCCGCTTCTCCGGCAAGGAAGCCTCTGCCGCTTCTCCAGCACACGGAGAGCGTGCTAGCTGCTGAAACGTGAAGAAAGAAGCTGCAGAACACTGGCACTGAGCGTGCAGCTTTCCAGCGGAGAGAAAAAGCTACTTTAACACTCTGCAAGCCTTTCAACTCCCAAAAACATGCACATGGAAGGAGCTGCTGCAAAAGCGATGCTGTGCTCGCTGCTGCTCCTCCTGAAGCTCTGGCTGCTAAATCTGAGGCTTTCCTTCCAATTTCAAGCTGCAAAGCACTTGCTGAATTCCAGGGAAAGCCCGGGAGGCATTTGCTGTGCTGGCACACTTTCTCCTTCCTAGACAGAGTGGAAAAGCTTTTCCCTGCCGTGTAGGCGACAAGAGACGCATTAGACGGCGATCCGGAGCTGTCCGAAGGTAAGCGCCTGTTGCCGGCCTCTTTCGGCACAAGCCCCCGCTCCGGAGCGCACCGCGGCCGGCAGGATGCTCTCTGCCGGCGAAGGTGCCGCTTCTCCGGCAAGGAAGCCTCTGCCGCTTCTCCAGCACACGGAGAGCGTGCTAGCTGCTGAAACGTGAAGAAAGAAGCTGCAGAAGACTGGCACTGAGCGTGCAGCTTTCCAGCGGAGAGAAAAAGCTACTTTAACACTCTGCAAGCCTTTCAACTCCCAAAAAAATGCACATGGAAGGAGCTGCTGCAAAAGCGATGCTGTGCTCGCTGCTGCTCCTCCTGAAGCTCTGGCTGCTAAATCTGAGGCTTTCCTTCCAATTTCAAGCTGCAAAGCACTTGCTGAATTCCAGGGAAAGCCCGGGAGGCATTTGCTGTGCTGGCACACTTTCTCCTTCCTAGACAGAGTGGAAAAGCTTTTCCCTGCCGTGTAGGCGACAAGAGACGCATTAGACGGCGATCCGGAGCTGTCCGAAGGTAAGCGCCTGTTGCCGGCCTCTTTCGGCACAAGCCCCCGCTCCGGAGCGCACCGCGGCCGGCAGGATGCTCTCTGCCGGCGAAGGTGCCGCTTCTCCGGCAAGGAAGCCTCTGCCGCTTCTCCTGCACACGGAGAGCGTGCTAGGTGCTGAAACGTGAAGAAAGAAGCTGCAGAACACTGGCACTGAGCGTGCAGCTTTCCAGCGGAGAGAAAAAGCTACTTTAACACTCTGCAAGCCTTTCCACTCCCAAAAACATGCACATGGAAGGAGCTGCTGCAAAACCGATGCTGTGCTCGCTGCTGCTCCTCCTGAAGCTCTGGCTGCTAAATCTGAGGCTTTCCTTCCAATTTCAAGCTGCAAAGCACTTGCTGAATTCCAGGGAAAGTCCGGGAGGCATTTGCTGTGCTGGCACACTTTCTCCTTCCTAGACAGAGTGGAAAAGCTTTTCCCTGCCGTGTAGGCGACAAGAGACGCATTAGACGGCGATCCGGAGCTGTCCGAAGGTAAGCGCCTGTTGCCGGCCTCTTTCGGCACAAGCCCCCGCTCCGGAGCGCACCGCGGCCGGCAGGATGCTCTCTGCCGGCGAAGGTGCCGCTTCTCCGGCAAGGAAGCCTCTGCCGCTTCTCCAGCACACGGAGAGCGTGCTAGCTGCTGAAACGTGAAGAAAGAAGCTGCAGAACACTGGCACTGAGCGTGCAGCTTTCCAGCAGAGAGAAAAAGCTACTTTAACACTCTGCAAGCCTTTCCACTCCCAAAAAAATGCACATGGAAGGAGCTGCTGCAAAACCGATGCTGTGCTCGCTGCTGCTCCTCCTGAAGCTCTGGCTGCTAAATCTGAGGCTTTCCTTCCAATTTCAAGCTGCAAAGCACTTGCTGAATTCCAGGGAAAGCCCGGGAGGCATTTGCTGTGCTGGCACACTTTCTCCTTCCTAGACAGAGTGGAAAAGCTTTTCCCTGCCGTGTAGGCGACAAGAGACGCATGAGACGGCGATCCGGAGCTGTCCGAAGGTAAGCGCCTGTTGCCGGCCTCTTTCGGCACAAGCCCCCGCTCCGGAGCGCACCGCGGCCGGCAGGATGCTCTCTGCCGCCGAAGGTGCCGCTTCTCCGGCAAGGAAGCCTCTGCCGCTTCTCCTGCACACGGAGAGCGTGCTAGCTGCTGAAACGTGAAGAAAGAAGCTGCAGAACACTGGCACTGAGCGTGCAGCTTTCCAGCGGAGAGAAAAAGCTACTTTAACACTCTGCAAGCCTTTCAACTCCCAAAAACATGCACATGGAAGGAGCTGCTGCAAAAGCGATGCTGTGCTCGCTGCTGCTCCTCCTGAAGCTCTGGCTGCTAAATCTGAGGCTTTCCTTCCAATTTCAAGCTGCAAAGCACTTGCTGAATTCCAGGGAAAGCCCGGGAGGCATTTGCTGTGCTGGCACACTTTCTCCTTCCTAGACAGAGTGGAAAAGCTTTTCCCTGCCGTGTAGGCGACAAGAGACGCATTAGACGGCAATCCGGAGCTGTCCGAAGGTAAGCGCCTGTTGCCGGCCTCTTTCGGCACAAGCCCCCGCTCCGGAGCGCACCGCGGCCGGCAGGATGCTCTCTGCCGGCGAAGGTGCCGCTTCTCCGGCAAGGAAGCCTCTGCCGCTTCTCCAGCACACGGAGAGCGTGCTAGCTGCTGAAACGTGAAGAAAGAAGCTGCAGAACACTGGCACTGAGCGTGCAGCTTTCCAGCAGAGAGAAAAAGCTACTTTAACACTCTGCAAGCCTTTCAACTCCCAAAAACATGCACATGGAAGGAGCTGCTGCAAAACCGATGCTGTGCTCGCTGCTGCTCCTCCTGAAGCTCTGGCTGCTAAATCTGAGGCTTTCCTTCCAATTTCAAGCTGCAAAGCACTTGCTGAATTCCAGGGAAAGTCCGGGAGGCATTTGCTGTGCTGGCACACTTTCTCCTTCCTAGACAGAGTGGAAAAGCTTTTCCCTGCCGTGTAGGCGACAAGAGACGCATGAGACGGCGATCCGGAGCTGTCCGAAGGTAAGCGCCTGTTGCCGGCCTCTTTCGGCACAAGCCCCCGCTCCGGAGCGCACCGCGGCCGGCAGGATGCTCTCTGCCGCCGAAGGTGCCGCTTCTCCGGCAAGGAAGCCTCTGCCGCTTCTCCTGCACACGGAGAGCGTGCTAGCTGCTGAAACGTGAAGAAAGAAGCTGCAGAACACTGGCACTGAGCGTGCAGCTTTCCAGCGGAGAGAAAAAGCTACTTTAACACTCTGCAAGCCTTTCAACTCCCAAAAACATGCACATGGAAGGAGCTGCTGCAAAAGCGATGCTGTGCTCGCTGCTGCTCCTCCTGAAGCTCTGGCTGCTAAATCTGAGGCTTTCCTTCCAATTTCAAGCTGCAAAGCACTTGCTGAATTCCAGGGAAAGCCCGGGAGGCATTTGCTGTGCTGGCACACTTTCTCCTTCCTAGACAGAGTGGAAAAGCTTTTCCCTGCCGTGTAGGCGACAAGAGACGCATTAGACGGCAATCCGGAGCTGTCCGAAGGTAAGCGCCTGTTGCCGGCCTCTTTCGGCACAAGCCCCCGCTCCGGAGCGCACCGCGGCCGGCAGGATGCTCTCTGCCGGCGAAGGTGCCGCTTCTCCGGCAAGGAAGCCTCTGCCGCTTCTCCAGCACACGGAGAGCGTGCTAGCTGCTGAAACGTGAAGAAAGAAGCTGCAGAACACTGGCACTGAGCGTGCAGCTTTCCAGCAGAGAGAAAAAGCTACTTTAACACTCTGCAAGCCTTTCAACTCCCAAAAACATGCACATGGAAGGAGCTGCTGCAAAACCGATGCTGTGCTCGCTGCTGCTCCTCCTGAAGCTCTGGCTGCTAAATCTGAGGCTTTCCTTCCAATTTCAAGCTGCAAAGCACTTGCTGAATTCCAGGGAAAGTCCGGGAGGCATTTGCTGTGCTGGCACACTTTCTCCTTCCTAGACAGAGTGGAAAAGCTTTTCCCTGCCGTGTAGGCGACAAGAGACGCATGAGACGGCGATCCGGAGCTGTCCGAAGGTAAGCGCCTGTTGCCGGCCTCTTTCGGCACAAGCCCCCGCTCCGGAGCGCACCGCGGCCGGCAGGATGCTCTCTGCCGGCGAAGGTGCCGCTTCTCCGGCAAGGAAGCCTCTGCCGCTTCTCCAGCACACGGAGAGCGTGCTAGCTGCTGAAACGTGAAGAAAGAAGCTGCAGAAGACTGGCACTGAGCGTGCAGCTTTCCAGCGGAGAGAAAAAGCTACTTTAACACTCTGCAAGCCTTTCAACTCCCAAAAACATGCACATGGAAGGAGCTGCTGCAAAAGCGATGCTGTGCTCGCTGCTGCTCCTCCTGAAGCTCTGGCTGCTAAATCTGAGGCTTTCCTTCCAATTTCAAGCTGCAAAGCACTTGCTGAATTCCAGGGAAAGTCCGGGAGGCATTTGCTGTGCTGGCACACTTTCTCCTTCCTAGACAGAGTGGAAAAGCTTTTCCCTGCCGTGTAGGCGACAAGAGACGCATGAGACGGCGATCCGGAGCTGTCCGAAGGTAAGCGCCTGTTGCCGGCCTCTTTCGGGACAAGCCCCCGCTCCGGAGCGCACCGCGGCCGGCAGGATGCTCTCTGCCGGCGAAGGTGCCGCTTCTCCGGCAAGGAAGCCTCTGCCGCTTCTCCAGCACACGGAGAGCGTGCTAGCTGCTGAAACGTGAAGAAAGAAGCTGCAGAAGACTGGCACTGAGCGTGCAGCTTTCCAGCGGAGAGAAAAAGCTACTTTAACACTCTGCAAGCCTTTCAACTCCCAAAAACATGCACATGGAAGGAGCTGCTGCAAAACCGATGCTGTGCTCGCTGCTGCTCCTCCTGAAGCTCTGGCTGCTAAATCTGAGGCTTTCCTTCCAATTTCAAGCTGCAAAGCACTTGCTGAATTCCAGGGAAAGTCCGGGAGGCATTTGCGGTGCTGGCACACTTTCTCCTTCCTAGACAGAGTGGAAAAGCTTTTCCCTGCCGTGTAGGCGACAAGAGACGCATTAGACGGCGATCCGGAGCTGTCCGAAGGTAAGCGCCTGTTGCCGGCCTCTTTCGGCACAAGCCCCCGCTCCGGAGCGCACCGCGGCCGGTAGGATGCTCTCTGCCGGCGAAGGTGCCGCTTCTCCGGCAAGGAAGCCTCTGCCGCTTCTCCTGCACACGGAGAGCGTGCTAGCTGCTGAAACGTGAAGAAAGAAGCTGCAGAAGACTGGCACTGAGCGTGCAGCTTTCCAGCGGAGAGAAAAAGATACTTTAACACTCTGCAAGCCTTTCAACTCCCAAAAACATGCACATGGAAGGAGCTGCTGCAAAACCGATGCTGTGCTCGCTGCTGCTCCTCCTGAAGCTCTGGCTGCTAAATCTGAGGCTTTCCTTCCAATTTCAAGCTGCAAAGCACTTGCTGAATTCCAGGGAAAGCCCGGGAGGCATTTGCTGTGCGGGCACACTTTCTCCTTCCTAGACAGAGTGGAAAAGCTTTTCCCTGCCGTGTAGGCGACAAGAGACGCATTAGACGGCGATCCGGAGCTGTCCAAAGGTAAGCGCCTGTTGCCGGCCTCTTTCGGCACAAGCCCCCGCTCCGGAGCGCACCGCGGCCGGCAGGATGCTCTCTGCCGGCGAAGGTGCCGCTTCTCCGGCAAGGAAGCCTCTGCCGCTTCTCCAGCACACGGAGAGCGTGCTAGCTGCTGAAACGTGAAGAAAGAAGCTGCAGAAGACTGGCACTGAGCGTGCAGCTTTCCAGCGGAGAGAAAAAGATACTTTAACACTCTGCAAGCCTTTCAACTCCCAAAAACATGCACATGGAAGGAGCTGCTGCAAAACCGATGCTGTGCTCGCTGCTGCTCCTCCTGAAGCTCTGGCTGCTAAATCTGAGGCTTTCCTTCCAATTTCAAGCTGCAAAGCACTTGCTGAATTCCAGGGAAAGCCCGGGAGGCATTTGCTGTGCTGGCACACTTTCTCCTTCCTAGACAGAGTGGAAAAGCTTTTCCCTGCCGTGTAGGCGACAAGAGACGCATTAGACGGCGATCCGGAGCTGTCCGAAGGTAAGCGCCTATTGCCGGCCTCTTTCGGCACAAGCCCCCGCTCTGGAGCGCACCGCGGCCGGCAGGATGCTCTCTGCCGGCGAAGGTGCCGCTTCTCCGGCAAGGAAGCCTCTGCCGCTTCTCCTGCACACGGAGAGCGTGCTAGCTGCTGAAACGTGAAGAAAGAAGCTGCAGAACACTGGCACTGAGCGTGCAGCTTTCCAGCGGAGAGAAAAAGCTACTTTAACACTCTGCAAGCCTTTCCACTCCCAAAAACATGCACATGGAAGGAGCTGCTGCAAAACCGATGCTGTGCTCGCTGCTGCTCCTCCTGAAGCTCTGGCTGCTAAATCTGAGGCTTTCCTTCCAATTTCAAGCTGCAAAGCACTTGCTGAATTCCAGGGAAAGCCCGGGAGGCATTTGCTGTGCTGGCACACTTTCTCCTTCCTAGACAGAGTGGAAAAGCTTTTCCCTGCCGTGTAGGCGACAAGAGACGCATTAGACGGCAATCCGGAGCTGTCCGAAGGTAAGCGCCTGTTGCCGGCCTCTTTCGGCACAAGCCCCCGCTCCGGAGCGCACCGCGGCCGGCAGGATGCTCTCTGCCGGCGAAGGTGCCGCTTCTCCGGCAAGGAAGCCTCTGCCGCTTCTCCAGCACACGGAGAGCGTGCTAGCTGCTGAAACGTGAAGAAAGAAGCTGCAGAACACTGGCACTGAGCGTGCAGCTTTCCAGCGGAGTGAAAAAGATACTTTAACACTCTGCAAGCCTTTCAACTCCCAAAAACATGCACATGGAAGGAGCTGCTGCAAAACCGATGCTGTGCTCGCTGCTGCTCCTCCTGAAGCTCTGGCTGCTAAATCTGAGGCTTTCCTTCCAATTTCAAGCTGCAAAGCACTTGCTGAATTCCAGGGAAAGTCCGGGAGGCATTTGCTGTGCTGGCACACTTTCTCCTTCCTAGACGGAGTGGAAAAGCTTTTCCCTGCCGTGTAGGCGACAAGAGACGCATTAGACGGCGATCCGGAGCTGTCCGAAGGTAAGCGCCTGTTGCCGGCCTCTTTCGGCACAAGCCCCCGCTCCGGAGCGCACCGCGGCCGGCAGGATGCTCTCTGCCGGCGAAGGTGCCGCTTCTCCGGCAAGGAAGCCTCTGCCGCTTCTCCTGCACACGGAGAGCGTGCTAGCTGCTGAAACGTGAAGAAAGAAGCTGCAGAACACTGGCACTGAGCGTGCAGCTTTCCAGCAGAGAGAAAAAGCTACTTTAACACTCTGCAAGCCTTTCAACTCCCAAAAACATGCACATGGAAGGAGCTGCTGCAAAAGCGATGCTGTGCTCGCTGCTGCTCCTCCTGAAGCTCTGGCTGCTAAATCTGAGGCTTTCCTTCCAATTTCAAGCTGCAAAGCACTTGCTGAATTCCAGGGAAAGCCCGGGAGGCATTTGCTGTGCTGGCACACTTTCTCCTTCCTAGACAGAGTGGAAAAGCTTTTCCCTGCCGTGTAGGCGACAAGAGACGCATTAGACGGCGATCCGGAGCTGTCCGAAGGTAAGCGCCTGTTGCCGGCCTCTTTCGGCACAAGCCCCCGCTCCGGAGCGCACCGCGGCCGGCAGGATGCTCTCTGCCGGCGAAGGTGCCGCTTCTCCGGCAAGGAAGCCTCTGCCGCTTCTCCAGCACACGGAGAGCGTGCTAGCTGCTGAAACGTGAAGAAAGAAGCTGCAGAAGACTGGCACTGAGCGTGCAGCTTTCCAGCGGAGAGAAAAAGCTACTTTAACACTCTGCAAGCCTTTCAACTCCCAAAAACATGCACATGGAAGGAGCTGCTGCAAAAGCGATGCTGTGCTCGCTGCTGCTCCTCCTGAAGCTCTGGCTGCTAAATCTGAGGCTTTCCTTCCAATTTCAAGCTGCAAAGCACTTGCTGAATTCCAGGGAAAGCCCGGGAGGCATTTGCTGTGCTGGCACACTTTCTCCTTCCTAGACAGAGTGGAAAAGCTTTTCCCTGCCGTGTAGGCGACAAGAGACGCATGAGACGGCGATCCGGAGCTGTCCGAAGGTAAGCGCCTGTTGCCGGCCTCTTTCGGCACAAGCCCCCGCTCCGGAGCGCACCGCGGCCGGCAGGATGCTCTCTGCCGGCGAAGGTGCCGCTTCTCCGGCAAGGAAGCCTCTGCCGCTTCTCCAGCACACGGAGAGCGTGCTAGGTGCTGAAACGTGAAGAAAGAAGCTGCAGAACACTGGCACTGAGCGTGCAGCTTTCCAGCAGAGAGAAAAAGCTACTTTAACACTCTGCAAGCCTTTCCACTCCCAAAAAAATGCACATGGAAGGAGCTGCTGCAAAAGCGATGCTGTGCTCGCTGCTGCTCCTCCTGAAGCTCTGGCTGCTAAATCTGAGGCTTTCCTTCCAATTTCAAGCTGCAAAGCACTTGCTGAATTCCAGGGAAAGCCCGGGAGGCATTTGCTGTGCTGGCACACTTTCTCCTTCCTAGACAGAGTGGAAAAGCTTTTCCCTGCCGTGTAGGCGACAAGAGACGCATGAGACGGCGATCCGGAGCTGTCCGAAGGTAAGCGCCTGTTGCCGGCCTCTTTCGGCACAAGCCCCCGCTCCGGAGCGCACCGCGGCCGGCAGGATGCTCTCTGCCGCCGAAGGTGCCGCTTCTCCGGCAAGGAAGCCTCTGCCGCTTCTCCTGCACACGGAGAGCGTGCTAGCTGCTGAAACGTGAAGAAAGAAGCTGCAGAACACTGGCACTGAGCGTGCAGCTTTCCAGCGGAGAGAAAAAGCTACTTTAACACTCTGCAAGCCTTTCCACTCCCAAAAACATGCACATGGAAGGAGCTGCTGCAAAACCGATGCTGTGCTCGCTGCTGCTCCTCCTGAAGCTCTGGCTGCTAAATCTGAGGCTTTCCTTCCAATTTCAAGCTGCAAAGCACTTGCTGAATTCCAGGGAAAGCCCGGGAGGCATTTGCTGTGCTGGCACACTTTCTCCTTCCTAGACAGAGTGGAAAAGCTTTTCCCTGCCGTGTAGGCGACAAGAGACGCATTAGACGGCAATCCGGAGCTGTCCGAAGGTAAGCGCCTGTTGCCGGCCTCTTTCGGCACAAGCCCCCGCTCCGGAGCGCACCGCGGCCGGCAGGATGCTCTCTGCCGGCGAAGGTGCCGCTTCTCCGGCAAGGAAGCCTCTGCCGCTTCTCCAGCACACGGAGAGCGTGCTAGCTGCTGAAACGTGAAGAAAGAAGCTGCAGAACACTGGCACTGAGCGTGCAGCTTTCCAGCAGAGAGAAAAAGCTACTTTAACACTCTGCAAGCCTTTCAACTCCCAAAAACATGCACATGGAAGGAGCTGCTGCAAAACCGATGCTGTGCTCGCTGCTGCTCCTCCTGAAGCTCTGGCTGCTAAATCTGAGGCTTTCCTTCCAATTTCAAGCTGCAAAGCACTTGCTGAATTCCAGGGAAAGTCCGGGAGGCATTTGCTGTGCTGGCACACTTTCTCCTTCCTAGACAGAGTGGAAAAGCTTTTCCCTGCCGTGTAGGCGACAAGAGACGCATGAGACGGCGATCCGGAGCTGTCCGAAGGTAAGCGCCTGTTGCCGGCCTCTTTCGGCACAAGCCCCCGCTCCGGAGCGCACCGCGGCCGGCAGGATGCTCTCTGCCGGCGAAGGTGCCGCTTCTCCGGCAAGGAAGCCTCTGCCGCTTCTCCAGCACACGGAGAGCGTGCTAGCTGCTGAAACGTGAAGAAAGAAGCTGCAGAAGACTGGCACTGAGCGTGCAGCTTTCCAGCGGAGAGAAAAAGCTACTTTAACACTCTGCAAGCCTTTCAACTCCCAAAAACATGCACATGGAAGGAGCTGCTGCAAAAGCGATGCTGTGCTCGCTGCTGCTCCTCCTGAAGCTCTGGCTGCTAAATCTGAGGCTTTCCTTCCAATTTCAAGCTGCAAAGCACTTGCTGAATTCCAGGGAAAGCCCGGGAGGCATTTGCTGTGCTGGCACACTTTCTCCTTCCTAGACAGAGTGGAAAAGCTTTTCCCTGCCGTGTAGGCGACAAGAGACGCATGAGACGGCGATCCGGAGCTGTCCGAAGGTAAGCGCCTGTTGCCGGCCTCTTTCGGCACAAGCCCCCGCTCCGGAGCGCACCGCGGCCGGCAGGATGCTCTCTGCCGGCGAAGGTGCCGCTTCTCCGGCAAGGAAGCCTCTGCCGCTTCTCCAGCACACGGAGAGCGTGCTAGGTGCTGAAACGTGAAGAAAGAAGCTGCAGAACACTGGCACTGAGCGTGCAGCTTTCCAGCAGAGAGAAAAAGCTACTTTAACACTCTGCAAGCCTTTCCACTCCCAAAAAAATGCACATGGAAGGAGCTGCTGCAAAAGCGATGCTGTGCTCGCTGCTGCTCCTCCTGAAGCTCTGGCTGCTAAATCTGAGGCTTTCCTTCCAATTTCAAGCTGCAAAGCACTTGCTGAATTCCAGGGAAAGCCCGGGAGGCATTTGCTGTGCTGGCACACTTTCTCCTTCCTAGACAGAGTGGAAAAGCTTTTCCCTGCCGTGTAGGCGACAAGAGACGCATGAGACGGCGATCCGGAGCTGTCCGAAGGTAAGCGCCTGTTGCCGGCCTCTTTCGGCACAAGCCCCCGCTCCGGAGCGCACCGCGGCCGGCAGGATGCTCTCTGCCGCCGAAGGTGCCGCTTCTCCGGCAAGGAAGCCTCTGCCGCTTCTCCTGCACACGGAGAGCGTGCTAGCTGCTGAAACGTGAAGAAAGAAGCTGCAGAACACTGGCACTGAGCGTGCAGCTTTCCAGCGGAGAGAAAAAGCTACTTTAACACTCTGCAAGCCTTTCCACTCCCAAAAACATGCACATGGAAGGAGCTGCTGCAAAACCGATGCTGTGCTCGCTGCTGCTCCTCCTGAAGCTCTGGCTGCTAAATCTGAGGCTTTCCTTCCAATTTCAAGCTGCAAAGCACTTGCTGAATTCCAGGGAAAGCCCGGGAGGCATTTGCTGTGCTGGCACACTTTCTCCTTCCTAGACAGAGTGGAAAAGCTTTTCCCTGCCGTGTAGGCGACAAGAGACGCATTAGACGGCAATCCGGAGCTGTCCGAAGGTAAGCGCCTGTTGCCGGCCTCTTTCGGCACAAGCCCCCGCTCCGGAGCGCACCGCGGCCGGCAGGATGCTCTCTGCCGGCGAAGGTGCCGCTTCTCCGGCAAGGAAGCCTCTGCCGCTTCTCCAGCACACGGAGAGCGTGCTAGCTGCTGAAACGTGAAGAAAGAAGCTGCAGAACACTGGCACTGAGCGTGCAGCTTTCCAGCAGAGAGAAAAAGCTACTTTAACACTCTGCAAGCCTTTCAACTCCCAAAAACATGCACATGGAAGGAGCTGCTGCAAAACCGATGCTGTGCTCGCTGCTGCTCCTCCTGAAGCTCTGGCTGCTAAATCTGAGGCTTTCCTTCCAATTTCAAGCTGCAAAGCACTTGCTGAATTCCAGGGAAAGTCCGGGAGGCATTTGCTGTGCTGGCACACTTTCTCCTTCCTAGACAGAGTGGAAAAGCTTTTCCCTGCCGTGTAGGCGACAAGAGACGCATGAGACGGCGATCCGGAGCTGTCCGAAGGTAAGCGCCTGTTGCCGGCCTCTTTCGGCACAAGCCCCCGCTCCGGAGCGCACCGCGGCCGGCAGGATGCTCTCTGCCGGCGAAGGTGCCGCTTCTCCGGCAAGGAAGCCTCTGCCGCTTCTCCAGCACACGGAGAGCGTGCTAGCTGCTGAAACGTGAAGAAAGAAGCTGCAGAAGACTGGCACTGAGCGTGCAGCTTTCCAGCGGAGAGAAAAAGCTACTTTAACACTCTGCAAGCCTTTCAACTCCCAAAAACATGCACATGGAAGGAGCTGCTGCAAAAGCGATGCTGTGCTCGCTGCTGCTCCTCCTGAAGCTCTGGCTGCTAAATCTGAGGCTTTCCTTCCAATTTCAAGCTGCAAAGCACTTGCTGAATTCCAGGGAAAGTCCGGGAGGCATTTGCTGTGCTGGCACACTTTCTCCTTCCTAGACAGAGTGGAAAAGCTTTTCCCTGCCGTGTAGGCGACAAGAGACGCATGAGACGGCGATCCGGAGCTGTCCGAAGGTAAGCGCCTGTTGCCGGCCTCTTTCGGCACAAGCCCCCGCTCCGGAGCGCACCGCGGCCGGCAGGATGCTCTCTGCCGGCGAAGGTGCCGCTTCTCCGGCAAGGAAGCCTCTGCCGCTTCTCCAGCACACGGAGAGCGTGCTAGCTGCTGAAACGTGAAGAAAGAAGCTGCAGAAGACTGGCACTGAGCGTGCAGCTTTCCAGCGGAGAGAAAAAGCTACTTTAACACTCTGCAAGCCTTTCAACTCCCAAAAACATGCACATGGAAGGAGCTGCTGCAAAAGCGATGCTGTGCTCGCTGCTGCTCCTCCTGAAGCTCTGGCTGCTAAATCTGAGGCTTTCCTTCCAATTTCAAGCTGCAAAGCACTTGCTGAATTCCAGGGAAAGTCCGGGAGGCATTTGCGGTGCTGGCACACTTTCTCCTTCCTAGACAGAGTGGAAAAGCTTTTCCCTGCCGTGTAGGCGACAAGAGACGCATTAGACGGCGATCCGGAGCTGTCCGAAGGTAAGCGCCTGTTGCCGGCCTCTTTCGGCACAAGCCCCCGCTCCGGAGCGCACCGCGGCCGGTAGGATGCTCTCTGCCGGCGAAGGTGCCGCTTCTCCGGCAAGGAAGCCTCTGCCGCTTCTCCAGCACACGGAGAGCGTGCTAGCTGCTGAAACGTGAAGAAAGAAGCTGCAGAAGACTGGCACTGAGCGTGCAGCTTTCCAGCGGAGAGAAAAAGATACTTTAACACTCTGCAAGCCTTTAAACTCCCAAAAACATGCACATGGAAGGAGCTGCTGCAAAACCGATGCTGTGCTCGCTGCTGCTCCTCCTGAAGCTCTGGCTGCTAAATCTGAGGCTTTCCTTCCAATTTCAAGCTGCAAAGCACTTGCTGAATTCCAGGGAAAGCCCGGGAGGCATTTGCTGTGCGGGCACACTTTCTCCTTCCTAGACAGAGTGGAAAAGCTTTTCCCTGCCGTGTAGGCGACAAGAGACGCATTAGACGGCGATCCGGAGCTGTCCGAAGGTAAGCGCCTGTTGCCGGCCTCTTTCGGCACAAGCCCCCGCTCCGGAGCGCACCGCGGCCGGCAGGATGCTCTCTGCCGGCGAAGGTGCCGCTTCTCCGGCAAGGAAGCCTCTGCCGCTTCTCCAGCACACGGAGAGCGTGCTAGCTGCTGAAACGTGAAGAAAGAAGCTGCAGAAGACTGGCACTGAGCGTGCAGCTTTCCAGCGGAGAGAAAAAGATACTTTAACACTCTGCAAGCCTTTCAACTCCCAAAAACATGCACATGGAAGGAGCTGCTGCAAAACCGATGCTGTGCTCGCTGCTGCTCCTCCTGAAGCTCTGGCTGCTAAATCTGAGGCTTTCCTTCCAATTTCAAGCTGCAAAGCACTTGCTGAATTCCAGGGAAAGCCCGGGAGGCATTTGCTGTGCTGGCACACTTTCTCCTTCCTAGACAGAGTGGAAAAGCTTTTCCCTGCCGTGTAGGCGACAAGAGACGCATTAGACGGCGATCCGGAGCTGTCCGAAGGTAAGCGCCTATTGCCGGCCTCTTTCGGCACAAGCCCCCGCTCCGGAGCGCACCGCGGCCGGCAGGATGCTCTCTGCCGGCGAAGGTGCCGCTTCTCCGGCAAGGAAGCCTCTGCCGCTTCTCCAGCACACGGAGAGCGTGCTAGCTGCTGAAACGTGAAGAAAGAAGCTGCAGAACACTGGCACTGAGCGTGCAGCTTTCCAGCGGAGAGAAAAAGCTACTTTAACACTCTGCAAGCCTTTCAACTCCCAAAAACATGCACATGGAAGGAGCTGCTGCAAAACCGATGCTGTGCTCGCTGCTGCTCCTCCTGAAGCTCTGGCTGCTAAATCTGAGGCTTTCCTTCCAATTTCAAGCTGCAAAGCACTTGCTGAATTCCAGGGAAAGCCCGGGAGGCATTTGCTGTGCTGGCACACTTTCTCCTTCCTAGACAGAGTGGAAAAGCTTTTCCCTGCCGTGTAGGCGACAAGAGACGCATTAGACGGCGATCCGGAGCTGTCCGAAGGTAAGCGCCTATTGCCGGCCTCTTTCGGCACAAGCCCCCGCTCTGGAGCGCACCGCGGCCGGCAGGATGCTCTCTGCCGGCGAAGGTGCCGCTTCTCCGGCAAGGAAGCCTCTGCCGCTTCTCCTGCACACGGAGAGCGTGCTAGCTGCTGAAACGTGAAGAAAGAAGCTGCAGAACACTGGCACTGAGCGTGCAGCTTTCCAGCGGAGAGAAAAAGCTACTTTAACACTCTGCAAGCCTTTCCACTCCCAAAAACATGCACATGGAAGGAGCTGCTGCAAAACCGATGCTGTGCTCGCTGCTGCTCCTCCTGAAGCTCTGGCTGCTAAATCTGAGGCTTTCCTTCCAATTTCAAGCTGCAAAGCACTTGCTGAATTCCAGGGAAAGCCCGGGAGGCATTTGCTGTGCTGGCACACTTTCTCCTTCCTAGACAGAGTGGAAAAGCTTTTCCCTGCCGTGTAGGCGACAAGAGACGCATTAGACGGCAATCCGGAGCTGTCCGAAGGTAAGCGCCTGTTGCCGGCCTCTTTCGGCACAAGCCCCCGCTCCGGAGCGCACCGCGGCCGGCAGGATGCTCTCTGCCGGCGAAGGTGCCGCTTCTCCGGCAAGGAAGCCTCTGCCGCTTCTCCAGCACACGGAGAGCGTGCTAGCTGCTGAAACGTGAAGAAAGAAGCTGCAGAACACTGGCACTGAGCGTGCAGCTTTCCAGCGGAGTGAAAAAGATACTTTAACACTCTGCAAGCCTTTCAACTCCCAAAAACATGCACATGGAAGGAGCTGCTGCAAAACCGATGCTGTGCTCGCTGCTGCTCCTCCTGAAGCTCTGGCTGCTAAATCTGAGGCTTTCCTTCCAATTTCAAGCTGCAAAGCACTTGCTGAATTCCAGGGAAAGTCCGGGAGGCATTTGCTGTGCTTGCACACTTTCTCCTTCCTAGACGGAGTGGAAAAGCTTTTCCCTGCCGTGTAGGCGACAAGAGACGCATTAGACGGCGATCCGGAGCTGTCCGAAGGTAAGCGCCTGTTGCCGGCCTCTTTCGGCACAAGCCCCCGCTCCGGAGCGCACCGCGGCCGGCAGGATGCTCTCTGCCGGCGAAGGTGCCGCTTCTCCGGCAAGGAAGCCTCTGCCGCTTCTCCTGCACACGGAGAGCGTGCTAGCTGCTGAAACGTGAAGAAAGAAGCTGCAGAACACTGGCACTGAGCGTGCAGCTTTCCAGCAGAGAGAAAAAGCTACTTTAACACTCTGCAAGCCTTTCAACTCCCAAAAACATGCACATGGAAGGAGCTGCTGCAAAAGCGATGCTGTGCTCGCTGCTGCTCCTCCTGAAGCTCTGGCTGCTAAATCTGAGGCTTTCCTTCCAATTTCAAGCTGCAAAGCACTTGCTGAATTCCAGGGAAAGCCCGGGAGGCATTTGCTGTGCTGGCACACTTTCTCCTTCCTAGACAGAGTGGAAAAGCTTTTCCCTGCCGTGTAGGCGACAAGAGACGCATTAGACGGCGATCCGGAGCTGTCCGAAGGTAAGCGCCTGTTGCCGGCCTCTTTCGGCACAAGCCCCCGCTCCGGAGCGCACCGCGGCCGGCAGGATGCTCTCTGCCGGCGAAGGTGCCGCTTCTCCGGCAAGGAAGCCTCTGCCGCTTCTCCAGCACACGGAGAGCGTGCTAGCTGCTGAAACGTGAAGAAAGAAGCTGCAGAAGACTGGCACTGAGCGTGCAGCTTTCCAGCGGAGAGAAAAAGCTACTTTAACACTCTGCAAGCCTTTCAACTCCCAAAAACATGCACATGGAAGGAGCTGCTGCAAAAGCGATGCTGTGCTCGCTGCTGCTCCTCCTGAAGCTCTGGCTGCTAAATCTGAGGCTTTCCTTCCAATTTCAAGCTGCAAAGCACTTGCTGAATTCCAGGGAAAGCCCGGGAGGCATTTGCTGTGCTGGCACACTTTCTCCTTCCTAGACGGAGTGGAAAAGCTTTTCCCTGCCGTGTAGGCGACAAGAGACGCATTAGACGGCGATCCGGAGCTGTCCGAAGGTAAGCGCCTGTTGCCGGCCTCTTTCGGCACAAGCCCCCGCTCCGGAGCGCACCGCGGCCGGCAGGATGCTCTCTGCCGGCGAAGGTGCCGCTTCTCCGGCAAGGAAGCCTCTGCCGCTTCTCCTGCACACGGAGAGCGTGCTAGCTGCTGAAACGTGAAGAAAGAAGCTGCAGAACACTGGCACTGAGCGTGCAGCTTTCCAGCGGAGAGAAAAAGCTACTTTAACACTCTGCAAGCCTTTCCACTCCCAAAAACATGCACATGGAAGGAGCTGCTGCAAAAGCGATGCTGTGCTCGCTGCTGCTCCTCCTGAAGCTCTGGCTGCTAAATCTGAGGCTTTCCTTCCAATTTCAAGCTGCAAAGCACTTGCTGAATTCCAGGGAAAGCCCGGGAGGCATTTGCTGTGCTGGCACACTTTCTCCTTCCTAGACAGAGTGGAAAAGCTTTTCCCTGCCGTGTAGGCGACAAGAGACGCATTAGACGGCGATCCGGAGCTGTCCGAAGGTAAGCGCCTGTTGCCGGCCTCTTTCGGCACAAGCCCCCGCTCCGGAGCGCACCGCGGCCGGCAGGATGCTCTCTGCCGGCGAAGGTGCCGCTTCTCCGGCAAGGAAGCCTCTGCCGCTTCTCCAGCACACGGAGAGCGTGCTAGGTGCTGAAACGTGAAGAAAGAAGCTGCAGAACACTGGCACTGAGCGTGCAGCTTTCCAGCGGAGAGAAAAAGCTACTTTAACACTCTGCAAGCCTTTCCACTCCCAAAAACATGCACATGGAAGGAGCTGCTGCAAAAGCGATGCTGTGCTCGCTGCTGCTCCTCCTGAAGCTCTGGCTGCTAAATCTGAGGCTTTCCTTCCAATTTCAAGCTGCAAAGCACTTGCTGAATTCCAGGGAAAGTCCGGGAGGCATTTGCTGTGCTGGCACACTTTCTCCTTCCTAGACAGAGTGGAAAAGCTTTTCCCTGCCGTGTAGGCGACAAGAGACGCATTAGACGGCGATCCGGAGCTGTCCGAAGGTAAGCGCCTGTTGCCGGCCTCTTTCGGCACAAGCCCCCGCTCCGGAGCGCACCGCGGCCGGCAGGATGCTCTCTGCCGGCGAAGGTGCCGCTTCTCCGGCAAGGAAGCCTCTGCCGCTTCTCCAGCACACGGAGAGCGTGCTAGCTGCTGAAACGTGAAGAAAGAAGCTGCAGAACACTGGCACTGAGCGTGCAGCTTTCCAGCAGAGAGAAAAAGCTACTTTAACACTCTGCAAGCCTTTCCACTCCCAAAAAAATGCACATGGAAGGAGCTGCTGCAAAACCGATGCTGTGCTCGCTGCTGCTCCTCCTGAAGCTCTGGCTGCTAAATCTGAGGCTTTCCTTCCAATTTCAAGCTGCAAAGCACTTGCTGAATTCCAGGGAAAGCCCGGGAGGCATTTGCTGTGCTGGCACACTTTCTCCTTCCTAGACAGAGTGGAAAAGCTTTTCCCTGCCGTGTAGGCGACAAGAGACGCATTAGACGGCGATCCGGAGCTGTCCGAAGGTAAGCGCCTATTGCCGGCCTCTTTCGGCACAAGCCCCCGCTCCGGAGCGCACCGCGGCCGGCAGGATGCTCTCTGCCGGCGAAGGTGCCGCTTCTCCGGCAAGGAAGCCTCTGCCGCTTCTCCTGCACACGGAGAGCGTGCTAGCTGCTGAAACGTGAAGAAAGAAGCTGCAGAACACTGGCACTGAGCGTGCATCTTTCCAGCGGAGAGAAAAAGCTACTTTAACACTCTGCAAGCCTTTCCACTCCCAAAAACATGCACATGGAAGGAGCTGCTGCAAAAGCGATGCTGTGCTCGCTGCTGCTCCTCCTGAAGCTCTGGCTGCTAAATCTGAGGCTTTCCTTCCAATTTCAAGCTGCAAAGCACTTGCTGAATTCCAGGGAAAGCCCGGGAGGCATTTGCTGTGCTGGCATACTTTCTCCTTCCTAGACAGAGTGGAGAAGATTTTCCCTGCCGTGTAGGCGACAAGAGACGCATTAGACGGCAATCCGGAGCTGTCCGAAGGTAAGCGCCTGTTGCCGGCCTCTTTCGGCACAAGCCCCCGCTCCGGAGCGCACCGCGGCCGGCAGGATGCTCTCTGCCGGCGAAGGTGCCGCTTCTCCGGCAAGGAAGCCTCTGCCGCTTCTCCAGCACACGGAGAGCGTGCTAGCTGCTGAAACGTGAAGAAAGAAGCTGCAGAACACTGGCACTGAGCGTGCAGCTTTCCAGCAGAGAGAAAAAGCTACTTTAACACTCTGCAAGCCTTTCAACTCCCAAAAACATGCACATGGAAGGAGCTGCTGCAAAAGCGATGCTGTGCTCGCTGCTGCTCCTCCTGAAGCTCTGGCTGCTAAATCTGAGGCTTTCCTTCCAATTTCAAGCTGCAAAGCACTTGCTGAATTCCAGGGAAAGTCCGGGAGGCATTTGCTGTGCTGGCACACTTTCTCCTTCCTAGACAGAGTGGAAAAGCTTTTCCCTGCCGTGTAGGCGACAAGAGACGCATTAGACGGCGATCCGGAGCTGTCCGAAGGTAAGCGCCTGTTGCCGGCCTCTTTCGGCACAAGCCCCCGCTCCGGAGCGCACCGCGGCCGGCAGGATGCTCTCTGCCGGCGAAGGTGCCGCTTCTCCGGCAAGGAAGCCTCTGCCGCTTCTCCAGCACACGGAGAGCGTGCTAGCTGCTGAAACGTGAAGAAAGAAGCTGCAGAACACTGGCACTGAGCGTGCAGCTTTCCAGCGGAGAGAAAAAGCTACTTTAACACTCTGCAAGCCTTTCAACTCCCAAAAACATGCACATGGAAGGAGCTGCTGCAAAAGCGATGCTGTGCTCGCTGCTGCTCCTCCTGAAGCTCTGGCTGCTAAATCTGAGGCTTTCCTTCCAATTTCAAGCTGCAAAGCACTTGCTGAATTCCAGGGAAAGTCCGGGAGGCATTTGCTGTGCTGGCACACTTTCTCCTTCCTAGACAGAGTGGAAAAGCTTTTCCCTGCCGTGTAGGCGACAAGAGACGCATTAGACGGCGATCCGGAGCTGTCCGAAGGTAAGCGCCTGTTGCCGGCCTCTTTCGGCACAAGCCCCCGCTCCGGAGCGCACCGCGGCCGGCAGGATGCTCTCTGCCGGCGAAGGTGCCGCTTCTCCGGCAAGGAAGCCTCTGCCGCTTCTCCTGCACACGGAGAGCGTGCTAGCTGCTGAAACGTGAAGAAAGAAGCTGCAGAACACTGGCACTGAGCGTGCATCTTTCCAGCGGAGAGAAAAAGCTACTTTAACACTCTGCAAGCCTTTCCACTCCCAAAAACATGCACATGGAAGGAGCTGCTGCAAAACCGATGCTGTGCTCGCTGCTGCTCCTCCTGAAGCTCTGGCTGCTAAATCTGAGGCTTTCCTTCCAATTTCAAGCTGCAAAGCACTTGCTGAATTCCAGGGAAAGTCCGGGAGGCATTTGCTGTGCTGGCACACTTTCTCCTTCCTAGACAGAGTGGAAAAGCTTTTCCCTGCCGTGTAGGCGACAAGAGACGCATTAGACGGCGATCCGGAGCTGTCCGAAGGTAAGCGCCTGTTGCCGGCCTCTTTCGGCACAAGCCCCCGCTCCGGAGCGCACCGCGGCCGGCAGGATGCTCTCTGCCGGCGAAGGTGCCGCTTCTCCGGCAAGGAAGCCTCTGCCGCTTCTCCAGCACACGGAGAGCGTGCTAGCTGCTGAAACGTGAAGAAAGAAGCTGCAGAACACTGGCACTGAGCGTGCAGCTTTCCAGCGGAGAGAAAAAGCTACTTGAACACTCTGCAAGCCTTTCCACTCCCAAAAAAATGCACATGGAAGGAGCTGCTGCAAAACCGATGCTGTGCTCGCTGCTGCTCCTCCTGAAGCTCTGGCTGCTAAATCTGAGGCTTTCCTTCCAATTTCAAGCTGCAAAGCACTTGCTGAATTCCAGGGAAAGTCCGGGAGGCATTTGCTGTGCTGGCACACTTTCTCCTTCCTAGACAGAGTGGAAAAGCTTTTCCCTGCCGTGTAGGCGACAAGAGACGCATTAGACGGCGATCCGGAGCTGTCCGAAGGTAAGCGCCTGTTGCCGGCCTCTTTCGGCACAAGCCCCCGCTCCGGAGCGCACCGCGGCCGGCAGGATGCTCTCTGCCGGCGAAGGTGCCGCTTCTCCGGCAAGGAAGCCTCTGCCGCTTCTCCAGCACACGGAGAGCGTGCTAGCTGCTGAAACGTGAAGAAAGAAGCTGCAGAACACTGGCACTGAGCGTGCAGCTTTCCAGCGGAGAGAAAAAGCTACTTTAACACTCTGCAAGCCTTTCAACTCCCAAAAACATGCACATGGAAGGAGCTGCTGCAAAACCGATGCTGTGCTCGCTGCTGCTCCTCCTGAAGCTCTGGCTGCTAAATCTGAGGCTTTCCTTCCAATTTCAAGCTGCAAAGCACTTGCTGAATTCCAGGGAAAGCCCGGGAGGCATTTGCTGTGCTGGCACACTTTCTCCTTCCTAGACAGAGTGGAAAAGCTTTTCCCTGCCGTGTAGGCGACAAGAGACGCATTAGACGGCGATCCGGAGCTGTCCGAAGGTAAGCGCCTGTTGCCGGCCTCTTTCGGCACAAGCCCCCGCTCCGGAGCGCACCGCGGCCGGCAGGATGCTCTCTGCCGGCGAAGGTGCCGCTTCTCCGGCAAGGAAGCCTCTGCCGCTTCTCCAGCACACGGAGAGCGTGCTAGCTGCTGAAACGTGAAGAAAGAAGCTGCAGAAGACTGGCACTGAGCGTGCAGCTTTCCAGCGGAGAGAAAAAGCTACTTTAACACTCTGCAAGCCTTTCAACTCCCAAAAACATGCACATGGAAGGAGCTGCTGCAAAACCGATGCTGTGCTCGCTGCTGCTCCTCCTGAAGCTCTGGCTGCTAAATCTGAGGCTTTCCTTCCAATTTCAAGCTGCAAAGCACTTGCTGAATTCCAGGGAAAGCCCGGGAGGCATTTGCTGTGCTGGCACACTTTCTCCTTCCTAGACGGAGTGGAAAAGCTTTTCCCTGCCGTGTAGGCGACAAGAGACGCATTAGACGGCGATCCGGAGCTGTCCGAAGGTAAGCGCCTGTTGCCGGCCTCTTTCGGCACAAGCCCCCGCTCCGGAGCGCACCGCGGCCGGCAGGATGCTCTCTGCCGGCGAAGGTGCCGCTTCTCCGGCAAGGAAGCCTCTGCCGCTTCTCCAGCACACGGAGAGCGTGCTAGCTGCTGAAACGTGAAGAAAGAAGCTGCAGAACACTGGCACTGAGCGTGCAGCTTTCCAGCGGAGAGAAAAAGCTACTTTAACACTCTGCAAGCCTTTCAACTCCCAAAAACATGCACATGGAAGGAGCTGCTGCAAAAGCGATGCTGTGCTCGCTGCTGCTCCTCCTGAAGCTCTGGCTGCTAAATCTGAGGCTTTCCTTCCAATTTCAAGCTGCAAAGCACTTGCTGAATTCCAGGGAAAGCCCGGGAGGCATTTGCTGTGCTGGCACACTTTCTCCTTCCTAGACAGAGTGGAAAAGCTTTTCCCTGCCGTGTAGGCGACAAGAGACGCATTAGACGGCGATCCGGAGCTGTCCGAAGGTAAGCGCCTGTTGCCGGCCTCTTTCGGCACAAGCCCCCGCTCCGGAGCGCACCGCGGCCGGCAGGATGCTCTCTGCCGGCGAAGGTGCCGCTTCTCCGGCAAGGAAGCCTCTGCCGCTTCTCCTGCACACGGAGAGCGTGCTAGCTGCTGAAACGTGAAGAAAGAAGCTGCAGAACACTGGCACTGAGCGTGCAGCTTTCCAGCGGAGAGAAAAAGCTACTTTAACACTCTGCAAGCCTTTCAACTCCCAAAAACATGCACATGGAAGGAGCTGCTGCAAAAGCGATGCTGTGCTCGCTGCTGCTCCTCCTGAAGCTCTGGCTGCTAAATCTGAGGCTTTCCTTCCAATTTCAAGCTGCAAAGCACTTGCTGAATTCCAGGGAAAGCCCGGGAGGCATTTGCTGTGCTGGCACACTTTCTCCTTCCTAGACAGAGTGGAAAAGCTTTTCCCTGCCGTGTAGGCGACAAGAGACGCATTAGACGGCGATCCGGAGCTGTCCGAAGGTAAGCGCCTGTTGCCGGCCTCTTTCGGCACAAGCCCCCGCTCCGGAGCGCACCGCGGCCGGCAGGATGCTCTCTGCCGGCGAAGGTGCCGCTTCTCCGGCAAGGAAGCCTCTGCCGCTTCTCCAGCACACGGAGAGCGTGCTAGCTGCTGAAACGTGAAGAAAGAAGCTGCAGAACACTGGCACTGAGCGTGCAGCTTTCCAGCGGAGAGAAAAAGCTACTTTAACACTCTGCAAGCCTTTCAACTCCCAAAAACATGCACATGGAAGGAGCTGCTGCAAAACCGATGCTGTGCTCGCTGCTGCTCCTCCTGAAGCTCTGGCTGCTAAATCTGAGGCTTTCCTTCCAATTTCAAGCTGCAAAGCACTTGCTGAATTCCAGGGAAAGTCCGGGAGGCATTTGCTGTGCTGGCACACTTTCTCCTTCCTAGACAGAGTGGAAAAGCTTTTCCCTGCCGTGTAGGCGACAAGAGACGCATTAGACGGCGATCCGGAGCTGTCCGAAGGTAAGCGCCTGTTGCCGGCCTCTTTCGGCACAAGCCCCCGCTCCGGAGCGCACCGCGGCCGGCAGGATGCTCTCTGCCGGCGAAGGTGCCGCTTCTCCGGCAAGGAAGCCTCTGCCGCTTCTCCTGCACACGGAGAGCGTGCTAGCTGCTGAAACGTGAAGAAAGAAGCTGCAGAACACTGGCACTGAGCGTGCAGCTTTCCAGCGGAGAGAAAAAGCTACTTTAACACTCTGCAAGCCTTTCAACTCCCAAAAACATGCACATGGAAGGAGCTGCTGCAAAAGCGATGCTGTGCTCGCTGCTGCTCCTCCTGAAGCTCTGGCTGCTAAATCTGAGGCTTTCCTTCCAATTTCAAGCTGCAAAGCACTTGCTGAATTCCAGGGAAAGCCCGGGAGGCATTTGCTGTGCTGGCACACTTTCTCCTTCCTAGACGGAGTGGAAAAGCTTTTCCCTGCCGTGTAGGCGACAAGAGACGCATTAGACGGGGATCCGGAGCTGTCCGAAGGTAAGCGCCTGTTGCCGGCCTCTTTCGGCACAAGCCCCCGCTCCGGAGCGCACCGCGGCCGGCAGGATGCTCTCTGCTGGCGAAGGTGCCGCTTCTCCGGCAAGGAAGCCTCTGCCGCTTCTCCAGCACACGGAGAGCGTGCTAGCTGCTGAAACGTGAAGAAAGAAGCTGCAGAACACTGGCACTGAGCGTGCAGCTTTCCAGCGGAGAGAAAAAGCTACTTTAACACTCTGCAAGCCTTTCCACTCCCAAAAACATGCACATGGAAGGAGCTGCTGCAAAACCGATGCTGTGCTCGCTGCTGCTCCTCCTGAAGCTCTGGCTGCTAAATCTGAGGCTTTCCTTCCAATTTCAAGCTGCAAAGCACTTGCTGAATTCCAGGGAAAGTCCGGGAGGCATTTGCTGTGCTGGCACACTTTCTCCTTCCTAGACAGAGTGGAAAAGCTTTTCCCTGCCGTGTAGGCGACAAGAGACGCATTAGACGGCGATCCGGAGCTGTCCGAAGGTAAGCGCCTGTTGCCGGCCTCTTTCGGCACAAGCCCCCGCTCCGGAGCGCACCGCGGCCGGCAGGATGCTCTCTGCCGGCGAAGGTGCCGCTTCTCCGGCAAGGAAGCCTCTGCCGCTTCTCCTGCACACGGAGAGCGTGCTAGCTGCTGAAACGTGAAGAAAGAAGCTGCAGAACACTGGCACTGAGCGTGCAGCTTTCCAGCGGAGAGAAAAAGCTACTTTAACACTCTGCAAGCCTTTCAACTCCCAAAAACATGCACATGGAAGGAGCTGCTGCAAAACCGATGCTGTGCTCGCTGCTGCTCCTCCTGAAGCTCTGGCTGCTAAATCTGAGGCTTTCCTTCCAATTTCAAGCTGCAAAGCACTTGCTGAATTCCAGGGAAAGCCCGGGAGGCATTTGCTGTGCTGGCACACTTTCTCCTTCCTAGACAGAGTGGAAAAGCTTTTCCCTGCCGTGTAGGCGACAAGAGACGCATTAGACGGGGATCCGGAGCTGTCCGAAGGTAAGCGCCTGTTGCCGGCCTCTTTCGGCACAAGCCCCCGCTCCGGAGCGCACCGCGGCCGGCAGGATGCTCTCTGCTGGCGAAGGTGCCGCTTCTCCGGCAAGGAAGCCTCTGCCGCTTCTCCAGCACACGGAGAGCGTGCTAGCTGCTGAAACGTGAAGAAAGAAGCTGCAGAACACTGGCACTGAGCGTGCAGCTTTCCAGCGGAGAGAAAAAGCTACTTTAACACTCTGCAAGCCTTTCCACTCCCAAAAACATGCACATGGAAGGAGCTGCTGCAAAACCGATGCTGTGCTCGCTGCTGCTCCTCCTGAAGCTCTGGCTGCTAAATCTGAGGCTTTCCTTCCAATTTCAAGCTGCAAAGCACTTGCTGAATTCCAGGGAAAGTCCGGGAGGCATTTGCTGTGCTGGCACACTTTCTCCTTCCTAGACAGAGTGGAAAAGCTTTTCCCTGCCGTGTAGGCGACAAGAGACGCATTAGACGGCGATCCGGAGCTGTCCGAAGGTAAGCGCCTGTTGCCGGCCTCTTTCGGCACAAGCCCCCGCTCCGGAGCGCACCGCGGCCGGCAGGATGCTCTCTGCCGGCGAAGGTGCCGCTTCTCCGGCAAGGAAGCCTCTGCCGCTTCTCCTGCACACGGAGAGCGTGCTAGCTGCTGAAACGTGAAGAAAGAAGCTGCAGAACACTGGCACTGAGCGTGCAGCTTTCCAGCGGAGAGAAAAAGCTACTTTAACACTCTGCAAGCCTTTCAACTCCCAAAAACATGCACATGGAAGGAGCTGCTGCAAAACCGATGCTGTGCTCGCTGCTGCTCCTCCTGAAGCTCTGGCTGCTAAATCTGAGGCTTTCCTTCCAATTTCAAGCTGCAAAGCACTTGCTGAATTCCAGGGAAAGCCCGGGAGGCATTTGCTGTGCTGGCACACTTTCTCCTTCCTAGACAGAGTGGAAAAGCTTTTCCCTGCCGTGTAGGCGACAAGAGACGCATTAGACGGCGATCCGGAGCTGTCCGAAGGTAAGCGCCTGTTGCCGGCCTCTTTCGGCACAAGCCCCCGCTCCGGAGCGCACCGCGGCCGGCAGGATGCTCTCTGCCGGCGAAGGTGCCGCTTCTCCGGCAAGGAAGCCTCTGCCGCTTCTCCAGCACACGGAGAGCGTGCTAGCTGCTGAAACGTGAAGAAAGAAGCTGCAGAACACTGGCACTGAGCGTGCAGCTTTCCAGCGGAGAGAAAAAGCTACTTTAACACTCTGCAAGCCTTTCAACTCCCAAAAACATGCACATGGAAGGAGCTGCTGCAAAAGCGATGCTGTGCTCGCTGCTGCTCCTCCTGAAGCTCTGGCTGCTAAATCTGAGGCTTTCCTTCCAATTTCAAGCTGCAAAGCACTTGCTGAATTCCAGGGAAAGCCCGGGAGGCATTTGCTGTGCTGGCACACTTTCTCCTTCCTAGACAGAGTGGAAAAGCTTTTCCCTGCCGTGTAGGCGACAAGAGACGCATTAGACGGCGATCCGGAGCTGTCCGAAGGTAAGCGCCTGTTGCCGGCCTCTTTCGGCACAAGCCCCCGCTCCGGAGCGCACCGCGGCCGGCAGGATGCTCTCTGCCGGCGAAGGTGCCGCTTCTCCGGCAAGGAAGCCTCTGCCGCTTCTCCAGCACACGGAGAGCGTGCTAGCTGCTGAAACGTGAAGAAAGAAGCTGCAGAACACTGGCACTGAGCGTGCAGCTTTCCAGCGGAGAGAAAAAGCTACTTTAACACTCTGCAAGCCTTTCCACTCCCAAAAACATGCACATGGAAGGAGCTGCTGCAAAAGCGATGCTGTGCTCGCTGCTGCTCCTCCTGAAGCTCTGGCTGCTAAATCTGAGGCTTTCCTTCCAATTTCAAGCTGCAAAGCACTTGCTGAATTCCAGGGAAAGCCCGGGAGGCATTTGCTGTGCTGGCACACTTTCTCCTTCCTAGACAGAGTGGAAAAGCTTTTCCCTGCCGTGTAGGCGACAAGAGACGCATGAGACGGCGATCCGGAGCTGTCCGAAGGTAAGCGCCTGTTGCCGGCCTCTTTCGGCACAAGCCCCCGCTCCGGAGCGCACCGCGGCCGGCAGGATGCTCTCTGCCGGCGAAGGTGCCGCTTCTCCGGCAAGGAAGCCTCTGCCGCTTCTCCAGCACACGGAGAGCGTGCTAGCTGCTGAAACGTGAAGAAAGAAGCTGCAGAAGACTGGCACTGAGCGTGCAGCTTTCCAGCGGAGAGAAAAAGCTACTTTAACACTCTGCAAGCCTTTCAACTCCCAAAAACATGCACATGGAAGGAGCTGCTGCAAAAGCGATGCTGTGCTCGCTGCTGCTCCTCCTGAAGCTCTGGCTGCTAAATCTGAGGCTTTCCTTCCAATTTCAAGCTGCAAAGCACTTGCTGAATTCCAGGGAAAGTCCGGGAGGCATTTGCTGTGCTGGCACACTTTCTCCTTCCTAGACAGAGTGGAAAAGCTTTTCCCTGCCGTGTAGGCGACAAGAGACGCATGAGACGGCGATCCGGAGCTGTCCGAAGGTAAGCGCCTGTTGCCGGCCTCTTTCGGCACAAGCCCCCGCTCCGGAGCGCACCGCGGCCGGCAGGATGCTCTCTGCCGGCGAAGGTGCCGCTTCTCCGGCAAGGAAGCCTCTGCCGCTTCTCCAGCACACGGAGAGCGTGCTAGCTGCTGAAACGTGAAGAAAGAAGCTGCAGAAGACTGGCACTGAGCGTGCAGCTTTCCAGCGGAGAGAAAAAGCTACTTTAACACTCTGCAAGCCTTTCAACTCCCAAAAACATGCACATGGAAGGAGCTGCTGCAAAAGCGATGCTGTGCTCGCTGCTGCTCCTCCTGAAGCTCTGGCTGCTAAATCTGAGGCTTTCCTTCCAATTTCAAGCTGCAAAGCACTTGCTGAATTCCAGGGAAAGTCCGGGAGGCATTTGCGGTGCTGGCACACTTTCTCCTTCCTAGACAGAGTGGAAAAGCTTTTCCCTGCCGTGTAGGCGACAAGAGACGCATTAGACGGCGATCCGGAGCTGTCCGAAGGTAAGCGCCTGTTGCCGGCCTCTTTCGGCACAAGCCCCCGCTCCGGAGCGCACCGCGGCCGGTAGGATGCTCCCTGCCGGCGAAGGTGCCGCTTCTCCGGCAAGGAAGCCTCTGCCGCTTCTCCAGCACACGGAGAGCGTGCTAGCTGCTGAAACGTGAAGAAAGAAGCTGCAGAAGACTGGCACTGAGCGTGCAGCTTTCCAGCGGAGAGAAAAAGATACTTTAACACTCTGCAAGCCTTTAAACTCCCAAAAACATGCACATGGAAGGAGCTGCTGCAAAACCGATGCTGTGCTCGCTGCTGCTCCTCCTGAAGCTCTGGCTGCTAAATCTGAGGCTTTCCTTCCAATTTCAAGCTGCAAAGCACTTGCTGAATTCCAGGGAAAGCCCGGGAGGCATTTGCTGTGCGGGCACACTTTCTCCTTCCTAGACAGAGTGGAAAAGCTTTTCCCTGCCGTGTAGGCGACAAGAGACGCATTAGACGGCGATCCGGAGCTGTCCGAAGGTAAGCGCCTGTTGCCGGCCTCTTTCGGCACAAGCCCCCGCTCCGGAGCGCACCGCGGCCGGCAGGATGCTCTCTGCCGGCGAAGGTGCCGCTTCTCCGGCAAGGAAGCCTCTGCCGCTTCTCCAGCACACGGAGAGCGTGCTAGCTGCTGAAACGTGAAGAAAGAAGCTGCAGAAGACTGGCACTGAGCGTGCAGCTTTCCAGCGGAGAGAAAAAGATACTTTAACACTCTGCAAGCCTTTCAACTCCCAAAAACATGCACATGGAAGGAGCTGCTGCAAAACCGATGCTGTGCTCGCTGCTGCTCCTCCTGAAGCTCTGGCTGCTAAATCTGAGGCTTTCCTTCCAATTTCAAGCTGCAAAGCACTTGCTGAATTCCAGGGAAAGCCCGGGAGGCATTTGCTGTGCTGGCACACTTTCTCCTTCCTAGACAGAGTGGAAAAGCTTTTCCCTGCCGTGTAGGCGACAAGAGACGCATTAGACGGCGATCCGGAGCTGTCCGAAGGTAAGCGCCTATTGCCGGCCTCTTTCGGCACAAGCCCCCGCTCTGGAGCGCACCGCGGCCGGCAGGATGCTCTCTGCCGGCGAAGGTGCCGCTTCTCCGGCAAGGAAGCCTCTGCCGCTTCTCCTGCACACGGAGAGCGTGCTAGCTGCTGAAACGTGAAGAAAGAAGCTGCAGAACACTGGCACTGAGCGTGCAGCTTTCCAGCGGAGAGAAAAAGCTACTTTAACACTCTGCAAGCCTTTCCACTCCCAAAAACATGCACATGGAAGGAGCTGCTGCAAAACCGATGCTGTGCTCGCTGCTGCTCCTCCTGAAGCTCTGGCTGCTAAATCTGAGGCTTTCCTTCCAATTTCAAGCTGCAAAGCACTTGCTGAATTCCAGGGAAAGCCCGGGAGGCATTTGCTGTGCTGGCACACTTTCTCCTTCCTAGACAGAGTGGAAAAGCTTTTCCCTGCCGTGTAGGCGACAAGAGACGCATTAGACGGCAATCCGGAGCTGTCCGAAGGTAAGCGCCTGTTGCCGGCCTCTTTCGGCACAAGCCCCCGCTCCGGAGCGCACCGCGGCCGGCAGGATGCTCTCTGCCGGCGAAGGTGCCGCTTCTCCGGCAAGGAAGCCTCTGCCGCTTCTCCAGCACACGGAGAGCGTGCTAGCTGCTGAAACGTGAAGAAAGAAGCTGCAGAACACTGGCACTGAGCGTGCAGCTTTCCAGCGGAGAGAAAAAGATACTTTAACACTCTGCAAGCCTTTCAACTCCCAAAAACATGCACATGGAAGGAGCTGCTGCAAAACCGATGCTGTGCTCGCTGCTGCTCCTCCTGAAGCTCTGGCTGCTAAATCTGAGGCTTTCCTTCCAATTTCAAGCTGCAAAGCACTTGCTGAATTCCAGGGAAAGCCCGGGAGGCATTTGCTGTGCTGGCACACTTTCTCCTTCCTAGACAGAGTGGAAAAGCTTTTCCCTGCCGTGTAGGCGACAAGAGACGCATTAGACGGCGATCCGGAGCTGTCCGAAGGTAAGCGCCTATTGCCGGCCTCTTTCGGCACAAGCCCCCGCTCTGGAGCGCACCGCGGCCGGCAGGATGCTCTCTGCCGGCGAAGGTGCCGCTTCTCCGGCAAGGAAGCCTCTGCCGCTTCTCCTGCACACGGAGAGCGTGCTAGCTGCTGAAACGTGAAGAAAGAAGCTGCAGAACACTGGCACTGAGCGTGCAGCTTTCCAGCGGAGAGAAAAAGCTACTTTAACACTCTGCAAGCCTTTCCACTCCCAAAAACATGCACATGGAAGGAGCTGCTGCAAAACCGATGCTGTGCTCGCTGCTGCTCCTCCTGAAGCTCTGGCTGCTAAATCTGAGGCTTTCCTTCCAATTTCAAGCTGCAAAGCACTTGCTGAATTCCAGGGAAAGCCCGGGAGGCATTTGCTGTGCTGGCACACTTTCTCCTTCCTAGACAGAGTGGAAAAGCTTTTCCCTGCCGTGTAGGCGACAAGAGACGCATTAGACGGCAATCCGGAGCTGTCCGAAGGTAAGCGCCTGTTGCCGGCCTCTTTCGGCACAAGCCCCCGCTCCGGAGCGCACCGCGGCCGGCAGGATGCTCTCTGCCGGCGAAGGTGCCGCTTCTCCGGCAAGGAAGCCTCTGCCGCTTCTCCAGCACACGGAGAGCGTGCTAGCTGCTGAAACGTGAAGAAAGAAGCTGCAGAACACTGGCACTGAGCGTGCAGCTTTCCAGCGGAGTGAAAAAGATACTTTAACACTCTGCAAGCCTTTCAACTCCCAAAAACATGCACATGGAAGGAGCTGCTGCAAAACCGATGCTGTGCTCGCTGCTGCTCCTCCTGAAGCTCTGGCTGCTAAATCTGAGGCTTTCCTTCCAATTTCAAGCTGCAAAGCACTTGCTGAATTCCAGGGAAAGCCCGGGAGGCATTTGCTGTGCTGGCACATTTTCTCCTTCCTAGACAGAGTGGAAAAGCTTTTCCCTGCCGTGTAGGCGACAAGAGACGCATGAGACGGCGATCCGGAGCTGTCCGAAGGTAAGCGCCTATTGCCGGCCTCTTTCGGCACAAGCCCCCGCTCCGGAGCGCACCGCGGCCGGCAGGATGCTCTCTGCCGGCGAAGGTGCCGCTTCTCCGGCAAGGAAGCCTCTGCCGCTTCTCCAGCACACGGAGAGCGTGCTAGCTGCTGAAACGTGAAGAAAGAAGCTGCAGAACACTGGCACTGAGCGTGCAGCTTTCCAGCGGAGAGAAAAAGCTACTTTAACACTCTGCAAGCCTTTCCACTCCCAAAAACATGCACATGGAAGGAGCTGTGCAAAACCGATGCTGTGCTCGCTGCTGCTCCTCCTGAAGCTCTGGCTGCTAAATCTGAGGCTTTCCTTCCAATTTCAAGCTGCAAAGCACTTGCTGAATTCCAGGGAAAGTCCGGGAGGCATTTGCTGTGCTGGCACACTTTCTCCTTCCTAGACGGAGTGGAAAAGCTTTTCCCTGCCGTGTAGGCGACAAGAGACGCATTAGACGGCGATCCGGAGCTGTCCGAAGGTAAGCGCCTGTTGCCGGCCTCTTTCGGCACAAGCCCCCGCTCCGGAGCGCACCGCGGCCGGCAGGATGCTCTCTGCCGGCGAAGGTGCCGCTTCTCCGGCAAGGAAGCCTCTGCCGCTTCTCCTGCACACGGAGAGCGTGCTAGCTGCTGAAACGTGAAGAAAGAAGCTGCAGAACACTGGCACTGAGCGTGCAGCTTTCCAGCAGAGAGAAAAAGCTACTTTAACACTCTGCAAGCCTTTCAACTCCCAAAAACATGCACATGGAAGGAGCTGCTGCAAAAGCGATGCTGTGCTCGCTGCTGCTCCTCCTGAAGCTCTGGCTGCTAAATCTGAGGCTTTCCTTCCAATTTCAAGCTGCAAAGCACTTGCTGAATTCCAGGGAAAGCCCGGGAGGCATTTGCTGTGCTGGCACACTTTCTCCTTCCTAGACAGAGTGGAAAAGCTTTTCCCTGCCGTGTAGGCGACAAGAGACGCATTAGACGGCGATCCGGAGCTGTCCGAAGGTAAGCGCCTGTTGCCGGCCTCTTTCGGCACAAGCCCCCGCTCCGGAGCGCACCGCGGCCGGCAGGATGCTCTCTGCCGGCGAAGGTGCCGCTTCTCCGGCAAGGAAGCCTCTGCCGCTTCTCCAGCACACGGAGAGCGTGCTAGCTGCTGAAACGTGAAGAAAGAAGCTGCAGAAGACTGGCACTGAGCGTGCAGCTTTCCAGCGGAGAGAAAAAGCTACTTTAACACTCTGCAAGCCTTTCAACTCCCAAAAACATGCACATGGAAGGAGCTGCTGCAAAAGCGATGCTGTGCTCGCTGCTGCTCCTCCTGAAGCTCTGGCTGCTAAATCTGAGGCTTTCCTTCCAATTTCAAGCTGCAAAGCACTTGCTGAATTCCAGGGAAAGCCCGGGAGGCATTTGCTGTGCTGGCACACTTTCTCCTTCCTAGACGGAGTGGAAAAGCTTTTCCCTGCCGTGTAGGCGACAAGAGACGCATTAGACGGCGATCCGGAGCTGTCCGAAGGTAAGCGCCTGTTGCCGGCCTCTTTCGGCACAAGCCCCCGCTCCGGAGCGCACCGCGGCCGGCAGGATGCTCTCTGCCGGCGAAGGTGCCGCTTCTCCGGCAAGGAAGCCTCTGCCGCTTCTCCAGCACACGGAGAGCGTGCTAGGTGCTGAAACGTGAAGAAAGAAGCTGCAGAACACTGGCACTGAGCGTGCAGCTTTCCAGCGGAGAGAAAAAGCTACTTTAACACTCTGCAAGCCTTTCCACTCCCAAAAACATGCACATGGAAGGAGCTGCTGCAAAACCGATGCTGTGCTCGCTGCTGCTCCTCCTGAAGCTCTGGCTGCTAAATCTGAGGCTTTCCTTCCAATTTCAAGCTGCAAAGCACTTGCTGAATTCCAGGGAAAGTCCGGGAGGCATTTGCTGTGCTGGCACACTTTCTCCTTCCTAGACAGAGTGGAAAAGCTTTTCCCTGCCGTGTAGGCGACAAGAGACGCATTAGACGGCGATCCGGAGCTGTCCGAAGGTAAGCGCCTGTTGCCGGCCTCTTTCGGCACAAGCCCCCGCTCCGGAGCGCACCGCGGCCGGCAGGATGCTCTCTGCCGGCGAAGGTGCCGCTTCTCCGGCAAGGAAGCCTCTGCCGCTTCTCCAGCACACGGAGAGCGTGCTAGCTGCTGAAACGTGAAGAAAGAAGCTGCAGAACACTGGCACTGAGCGTGCAGCTTTCCAGCAGAGAGAAAAAGCTACTTTAACACTCTGCAAGCCTTTCCACTCCCAAAAAAATGCACATGGAAGGAGCTGCTGCAAAACCGATGCTGTGCTCGCTGCTGCTCCTCCTGAAGCTCTGGCTGCTAAATCTGAGGCTTTCCTTCCAATTTCAAGCTGCAAAGCACTTGCTGAATTCCAGGGAAAGCCCGGGAGGCATTTGCTGTGCTGGCACACTTTCTCCTTCCTAGACAGAGTGGAAAAGCTTTTCCCTGCCGTGTAGGCGACAAGAGACGCATTAGACGGCGATCCGGAGCTGTCCGAAGGTAAGCGCCTATTGCCGGCCTCTTTCGGCACAAGCCCCCGCTCCGGAGCGCACCGCGGCCGGCAGGATGCTCTCTGCCGGCGAAGGTGCCGCTTCTCCGGCAAGGAAGCCTCTGCCGCTTCTCCTGCACACGGAGAGCGTGCTAGCTGCTGAAACGTGAAGAAAGAAGCTGCAGAACACTGGCACTGAGCGTGCATCTTTCCAGCGGAGAGAAAAAGCTACTTTAACACTCTGCAAGCCTTTCCACTCCCAAAAACATGCACATGGAAGGAGCTGCTGCAAAAGCGATGCTGTGCTCGCTGCTGCTCCTCCTGAAGCTCTGGCTGCTAAATCTGAGGCTTTCCTTCCAATTTCAAGCTGCAAAGCACTTGCTGAATTCCAGGGAAAGCCCGGGAGGCATTTGCTGTGCTGGCACACTTTCTCCTTCCTAGACAGAGTGGAGAAGCTTTTCCCTGCCGTGTAGGCGACAAGAGACGCATTAGACGGCAATCCGGAGCTGTCCGAAGGTAAGCGCCTGTTGCCGGCCTCTTTCGGCACAAGCCCCCGCTCCGGAGCGCACCGCGGCCGGCAGGATGCTCTCTGCCGGCGAAGGTGCCGCTTCTCCGGCAAGGAAGCCTCTGCCGCTTCTCCAGCACACGGAGAGCGTGCTAGCTGCTGAAACGTGAAGAAAGAAGCTGCAGAACACTGGCACTGAGCGTGCAGCTTTCCAGCAGAGAGAAAAAGCTACTTTAACACTCTGCAAGCCTTTCAACTCCCAAAAACATGCACATGGAAGGAGCTGCTGCAAAAGCGATGCTGTGCTCGCTGCTGCTCCTCCTGAAGCTCTGGCTGCTAAATCTGAGGCTTTCCTTCCAATTTCAAGCTGCAAAGCACTTGCTGAATTCCAGGGAAAGTCCGGGAGGCATTTGCTGTGCTGGCACACTTTCTCCTTCCTAGACAGAGTGGAAAAGCTTTTCCCTGCCGTGTAGGCGACAAGAGACGCATTAGACGGCGATCCGGAGCTGTCCGAAGGTAAGCGCCTGTTGCCGGCCTCTTTCGGCACAAGCCCCCGCTCCGGAGCGCACCGCGGCCGGCAGGATGCTCTCTGCCGGCGAAGGTGCCGCTTCTCCAGCAAGGAAGCCTCTGCCGCTTCTCCAGCACACGGAGAGCGTGCTAGCTGCTGAAACGTGAAGAAAGAAGCTGCAGAACACTGGCACTGAGCGTGCAGCTTTCCAGCGGAGAGAAAAAGCTACTTTAACACTCTGCAAGCCTTTCAACTCCCAAAAACATGCACATGGAAGGAGCTGCTGCAAAAGCGATGCTGTGCTCGCTGCTGCTCCTCCTGAAGCTCTGGCTGCTAAATCTGAGGCTTTCCTTCCAATTTCAAGCTGCAAAGCACTTGCTGAATTCCAGGGAAAGTCCGGGAGGCATTTGCTGTGCTGGCACACTTTCTCCTTCCTAGACAGAGTGGAAAAGCTTTTCCCTGCCGTGTAGGCGACAAGAGACGCATTAGACGGCGATCCGGAGCTGTCCGAAGGTAAGCGCCTGTTGCCGGCCTCTTTCGGCACAAGCCCCCGCTCCGGAGCGCACCGCGGCCGGCAGGATGCTCTCTGCCGGCGAAGGTGCCGCTTCTCCGGCAAGGAAGCCTCTGCCGCTTCTCCTGCACACGGAGAGCGTGCTAGCTGCTGAAACGTGAAGAAAGAAGCTGCAGAACACTGGCACTGAGCGTGCAGCTTTCCAGCGGAGAGAAAAAGCTACTTTAACACTCTGCAAGCCTTTCCACTCCCAAAAACATGCACATGGAAGGAGCTGCTGCAAAAGCGATGCTGTGCTCGCTGCTGCTCCTCCTGAAGCTCTGGCTGCTAAATCTGAGGCTTTCCTTCCAATTTCAAGCTGCAAAGCACTTGCTGAATTCCAGGGAAAGTCCGGGAGGCATTTGCTGTGCTGGCACACTTTCTCCTTCCTAGACAGAGTGGAAAAGCTTTTCCCTGCCGTGTAGGCGACAAGAGACGCATTAGACGGCGATCCGGAGCTGTCCGAAGGTAAGCGCCTGTTGCCGGCCTCTTTCGGCACAAGCCCCCGCTCCGGAGCGCACCGCGGCCGGCAGGATGCTCTCTGCCGGCGAAGGTGCCGCTTCTCCGGCAAGGAAGCCTCTGCCGCTTCTCCAGCACACGGAGAGCGTGCTAGCTGCTGAAACGTGAAGAAAGAAGCTGCAGAACACTGGCACTGAGCGTGCAGCTTTCCAGCAGAGAGAAAAAGCTACTTTAACACTCTGCAAGCCTTTCCACTCCCAAAAAAATGCACATGGAAGGAGCTGCTGCAAAACCGATGCTGTGCTCGCTGCTGCTCCTCCTGAAGCTCTGGCTGCTAAATCTGAGGCTTTCCTTCCAATTTCAAGCTGCAAAGCACTTGCTGAATTCCAGGGAAAGCCCGGGAGGCATTTGCTGTGCTGGCACACTTTCTCCTTCCTAGACAGAGTGGAAAAGCTTTTCCCTGCCGTGTAGGCGACAAGAGACGCATTAGACGGCGATCCGGAGCTGTCCGAAGGTAAGCGCCTATTGCCGGCCTCTTTCGGCACAAGCCCCCGCTCCGGAGCGCACCGCGGCCGGCAGGATGCTCTCTGCCGGCGAAGGTGCCGCTTCTCCGGCAAGGAAGCCTCTGCCGCTTCTCCTGCACACGGAGAGCGTGCTAGCTGCTGAAACGTGAAGAAAGAAGCTGCAGAACACTGGCACTGAGCGTGCATCTTTCCAGCGGAGAGAAAAAGCTACTTTAACACTCTGCAAGCCTTTCCACTCCCAAAAACATGCACATGGAAGGAGCTGCTGCAAAAGCGATGCTGTGCTCGCTGCTGCTCCTCCTGAAGCTCTGGCTGCTAAATCTGAGGCTTTCCTTCCAATTTCAAGCTGCAAAGCACTTGCTGAATTCCAGGGAAAGCCCGGGAGGCATTTGCTGTGCTGGCATACTTTCTCCTTCCTAGACAGAGTGGAGAAGATTTTCCCTGCCGTGTAGGCGACAAGAGACGCATTAGACGGCAATCCGGAGCTGTCCGAAGGTAAGCGCCTGTTGCCGGCCTCTTTCGGCACAAGCCCCCGCTCCGGAGCGCACCGCGGCCGGCAGGATGCTCTCTGCCGGCGAAGGTGCCGCTTCTCCGGCAAGGAAGCCTCTGCCGCTTCTCCAGCACACGGAGAGCGTGCTAGCTGCTGAAACGTGAAGAAAGAAGCTGCAGAACACTGGCACTGAGCGTGCAGCTTTCCAGCAGAGAGAAAAAGCTACTTTAACACTCTGCAAGCCTTTCAACTCCCAAAAACATGCACATGGAAGGAGCTGCTGCAAAAGCGATGCTGTGCTCGCTGCTGCTCCTCCTGAAGCTCTGGCTGCTAAATCTGAGGCTTTCCTTCCAATTTCAAGCTGCAAAGCACTTGCTGAATTCCAGGGAAAGTCCGGGAGGCATTTGCTGTGCTGGCACACTTTCTCCTTCCTAGACAGAGTGGAAAAGCTTTTCCCTGCCGTGTAGGCGACAAGAGACGCATTAGACGGCGATCCGGAGCTGTCCGAAGGTAAGCGCCTGTTGCCGGCCTCTTTCGGCACAAGCCCCCGCTCCGGAGCGCACCGCGGCCGGCAGGATGCTCTCTGCCGGCGAAGGTGCCGCTTCTCCGGCAAGGAAGCCTCTGCCGCTTCTCCAGCACACGGAGAGCGTGCTAGCTGCTGAAACGTGAAGAAAGAAGCTGCAGAACACTGGCACTGAGCGTGCAGCTTTCCAGCGGAGAGAAAAAGCTACTTTAACACTCTGCAAGCCTTTCAACTCCCAAAAACATGCACATGGAAGGAGCTGCTGCAAAAGCGATGCTGTGCTCGCTGCTGCTCCTCCTGAAGCTCTGGCTGCTAAATCTGAGGCTTTCCTTCCAATTTCAAGCTGCAAAGCACTTGCTGAATTCCAGGGAAAGTCCGGGAGGCATTTGCTGTGCTGGCACACTTTCTCCTTCCTAGACAGAGTGGAAAAGCTTTTCCCTGCCGTGTAGGCGACAAGAGACGCATTAGACGGCGATCCGGAGCTGTCCGAAGGTAAGCGCCTGTTGCCGGCCTCTTTCGGCACAAGCCCCCGCTCCGGAGCGCACCGCGGCCGGCAGGATGCTCTCTGCCGGCGAAGGTGCCGCTTCTCCGGCAAGGAAGCCTCTGCCGCTTCTCCTGCACACGGAGAGCGTGCTAGCTGCTGAAACGTGAAGAAAGAAGCTGCAGAACACTGGCACTGAGCGTGCATCTTTCCAGCGGAGAGAAAAAGCTACTTTAACACTCTGCAAGCCTTTCCACTCCCAAAAACATGCACATGGAAGGAGCTGCTGCAAAACCGATGCTGTGCTCGCTGCTGCTCCTCCTGAAGCTCTGGCTGCTAAATCTGAGGCTTTCCTTCCAATTTCAAGCTGCAAAGCACTTGCTGAATTCCAGGGAAAGTCCGGGAGGCATTTGCTGTGCTGGCACACTTTCTCCTTCCTAGACAGAGTGGAAAAGCTTTTCCCTGCCGTGTAGGCGACAAGAGACGCATTAGACGGCGATCCGGAGCTGTCCGAAGGTAAGCGCCTGTTGCCGGCCTCTTTCGGCACAAGCCCCCGCTCCGGAGCGCACCGCGGCCGGCAGGATGCTCTCTGCCGGCGAAGGTGCCGCTTCTCCGGCAAGGAAGCCTCTGCCGCTTCTCCAGCACACGGAGAGCGTGCTAGCTGCTGAAACGTGAAGAAAGAAGCTGCAGAACACTGGCACTGAGCGTGCAGCTTTCCAGCGGAGAGAAAAAGCTACTTGAACACTCTGCAAGCCTTTCCACTCCCAAAAAAATGCACATGGAAGGAGCTGCTGCAAAACCGATGCTGTGCTCGCTGCTGCTCCTCCTGAAGCTCTGGCTGCTAAATCTGAGGCTTTCCTTCCAATTTCAAGCTGCAAAGCACTTGCTGAATTCCAGGGAAAGTCCGGGAGGCATTTGCTGTGCTGGCACACTTTCTCCTTCCTAGACAGAGTGGAAAAGCTTTTCCCTGCCGTGTAGGCGACAAGAGACGCATTAGACGGCGATCCGGAGCTGTCCGAAGGTAAGCGCCTGTTGCCGGCCTCTTTCGGCACAAGCCCCCGCTCCGGAGCGCACCGCGGCCGGCAGGATGCTCTCTGCCGGCGAAGGTGCCGCTTCTCCGGCAAGGAAGCCTCTGCCGCTTCTCCAGCACACGGAGAGCGTGCTAGCTGCTGAAACGTGAAGAAAGAAGCTGCAGAACACTGGCACTGAGCGTGCAGCTTTCCAGCGGAGAGAAAAAGCTACTTTAACACTCTGCAAGCCTTTCAACTCCCAAAAACATGCACATGGAAGGAGCTGCTGCAAAACCGATGCTGTGCTCGCTGCTGCTCCTCCTGAAGCTCTGGCTGCTAAATCTGAGGCTTTCCTTCCAATTTCAAGCTGCAAAGCACTTGCTGAATTCCAGGGAAAGCCCGGGAGGCATTTGCTGTGCTGGCACACTTTCTCCTTCCTAGACAGAGTGGAAAAGCTTTTCCCTGCCGTGTAGGCGACAAGAGACGCATTAGACGGCGATCCGGAGCTGTCCGAAGGTAAGCGCCTGTTGCCGGCCTCTTTCGGCACAAGCCCCCGCTCCGGAGCGCACCGCGGCCGGCAGGATGCTCTCTGCCGGCGAAGGTGCCGCTTCTCCGGCAAGGAAGCCTCTGCCGCTTCTCCAGCACACGGAGAGCGTGCTAGCTGCTGAAACGTGAAGAAAGAAGCTGCAGAAGACTGGCACTGAGCGTGCAGCTTTCCAGCGGAGAGAAAAAGCTACTTTAACACTCTGCAAGCCTTTCAACTCCCAAAAACATGCACATGGAAGGAGCTGCTGCAAAACCGATGCTGTGCTCGCTGCTGCTCCTCCTGAAGCTCTGGCTGCTAAATCTGAGGCTTTCCTTCCAATTTCAAGCTGCAAAGCACTTGCTGAATTCCAGGGAAAGCCCGGGAGGCATTTGCTGTGCTGGCACACTTTCTCCTTCCTAGACGGAGTGGAAAAGCTTTTCCCTGCCGTGTAGGCGACAAGAGACGCATTAGACGGCGATCCGGAGCTGTCCGAAGGTAAGCGCCTGTTGCCGGCCTCTTTCGGCACAAGCCCCCGCTCCGGAGCGCACCGCGGCCGGCAGGATGCTCTCTGCCGGCGAAGGTGCCGCTTCTCCGGCAAGGAAGCCTCTGCCGCTTCTCCAGCACACGGAGAGCGTGCTAGCTGCTGAAACGTGAAGAAAGAAGCTGCAGAACACTGGCACTGAGCGTGCAGCTTTCCAGCGGAGAGAAAAAGCTACTTTAACACTCTGCAAGCCTTTCAACTCCCAAAAACATGCACATGGAAGGAGCTGCTGCAAAAGCGATGCTGTGCTCGCTGCTGCTCCTCCTGAAGCTCTGGCTGCTAAATCTGAGGCTTTCCTTCCAATTTCAAGCTGCAAAGCACTTGCTGAATTCCAGGGAAAGCCCGGGAGGCATTTGCTGTGCTGGCACACTTTCTCCTTCCTAGACAGAGTGGAAAAGCTTTTCCCTGCCGTGTAGGCGACAAGAGACGCATTAGACGGCGATCCGGAGCTGTCCGAAGGTAAGCGCCTGTTGCCGGCCTCTTTCGGCACAAGCCCCCGCTCCGGAGCGCACCGCGGCCGGCAGGATGCTCTCTGCCGGCGAAGGTGCCGCTTCTCCGGCAAGGAAGCCTCTGCCGCTTCTCCTGCACACGGAGAGCGTGCTAGCTGCTGAAACGTGAAGAAAGAAGCTGCAGAACACTGGCACTGAGCGTGCAGCTTTCCAGCGGAGAGAAAAAGCTACTTTAACACTCTGCAAGCCTTTCAACTCCCAAAAACATGCACATGGAAGGAGCTGCTGCAAAAGCGATGCTGTGCTCGCTGCTGCTCCTCCTGAAGCTCTGGCTGCTAAATCTGAGGCTTTCCTTCCAATTTCAAGCTGCAAAGCACTTGCTGAATTCCAGGGAAAGCCCGGGAGGCATTTGCTGTGCTGGCACACTTTCTCCTTCCTAGACAGAGTGGAAAAGCTTTTCCCTGCCGTGTAGGCGACAAGAGACGCATTAGACGGCGATCCGGAGCTGTCCGAAGGTAAGCGCCTGTTGCCGGCCTCTTTCGGCACAAGCCCCCGCTCCGGAGCGCACCGCGGCCGGCAGGATGCTCTCTGCCGGCGAAGGTGCCGCTTCTCCGGCAAGGAAGCCTCTGCCGCTTCTCCAGCACACGGAGAGCGTGCTAGCTGCTGAAACGTGAAGAAAGAAGCTGCAGAACACTGGCACTGAGCGTGCAGCTTTCCAGCGGAGAGAAAAAGCTACTTTAACACTCTGCAAGCCTTTCAACTCCCAAAAACATGCACATGGAAGGAGCTGCTGCAAAACCGATGCTGTGCTCGCTGCTGCTCCTCCTGAAGCTCTGGCTGCTAAATCTGAGGCTTTCCTTCCAATTTCAAGCTGCAAAGCACTTGCTGAATTCCAGGGAAAGTCCGGGAGGCATTTGCTGTGCTGGCACACTTTCTCCTTCCTAGACAGAGTGGAAAAGCTTTTCCCTGCCGTGTAGGCGACAAGAGACGCATTAGACGGCGATCCGGAGCTGTCCGAAGGTAAGCGCCTGTTGCCGGCCTCTTTCGGCACAAGCCCCCGCTCCGGAGCGCACCGCGGCCGGCAGGATGCTCTCTGCCGGCGAAGGTGCCGCTTCTCCGGCAAGGAAGCCTCTGCCGCTTCTCCTGCACACGGAGAGCGTGCTAGCTGCTGAAACGTGAAGAAAGAAGCTGCAGAACACTGGCACTGAGCGTGCAGCTTTCCAGCGGAGAGAAAAAGCTACTTTAACACTCTGCAAGCCTTTCAACTCCCAAAAACATGCACATGGAAGGAGCTGCTGCAAAAGCGATGCTGTGCTCGCTGCTGCTCCTCCTGAAGCTCTGGCTGCTAAATCTGAGGCTTTCCTTCCAATTTCAAGCTGCAAAGCACTTGCTGAATTCCAGGGAAAGCCCGGGAGGCATTTGCTGTGCTGGCACACTTTCTCCTTCCTAGACGGAGTGGAAAAGCTTTTCCCTGCCGTGTAGGCGACAAGAGACGCATTAGACGGGGATCCGGAGCTGTCCGAAGGTAAGCGCCTGTTGCCGGCCTCTTTCGGCACAAGCCCCCGCTCCGGAGCGCACCGCGGCCGGCAGGATGCTCTCTGCTGGCGAAGGTGCCGCTTCTCCGGCAAGGAAGCCTCTGCCGCTTCTCCAGCACACGGAGAGCGTGCTAGCTGCTGAAACGTGAAGAAAGAAGCTGCAGAACACTGGCACTGAGCGTGCAGCTTTCCAGCGGAGAGAAAAAGCTACTTTAACACTCTGCAAGCCTTTCCACTCCCAAAAACATGCACATGGAAGGAGCTGCTGCAAAACCGATGCTGTGCTCGCTGCTGCTCCTCCTGAAGCTCTGGCTGCTAAATCTGAGGCTTTCCTTCCAATTTCAAGCTGCAAAGCACTTGCTGAATTCCAGGGAAAGTCCGGGAGGCATTTGCTGTGCTGGCACACTTTCTCCTTCCTAGACAGAGTGGAAAAGCTTTTCCCTGCCGTGTAGGCGACAAGAGACGCATTAGACGGCGATCCGGAGCTGTCCGAAGGTAAGCGCCTGTTGCCGGCCTCTTTCGGCACAAGCCCCCGCTCCGGAGCGCACCGCGGCCGGCAGGATGCTCTCTGCCGGCGAAGGTGCCGCTTCTCCGGCAAGGAAGCCTCTGCCGCTTCTCCTGCACACGGAGAGCGTGCTAGCTGCTGAAACGTGAAGAAAGAAGCTGCAGAACACTGGCACTGAGCGTGCAGCTTTCCAGCGGAGAGAAAAAGCTACTTTAACACTCTGCAAGCCTTTCAACTCCCAAAAACATGCACATGGAAGGAGCTGCTGCAAAACCGATGCTGTGCTCGCTGCTGCTCCTCCTGAAGCTCTGGCTGCTAAATCTGAGGCTTTCCTTCCAATTTCAAGCTGCAAAGCACTTGCTGAATTCCAGGGAAAGCCCGGGAGGCATTTGCTGTGCTGGCACACTTTCTCCTTCCTAGACAGAGTGGAAAAGCTTTTCCCTGCCGTGTAGGCGACAAGAGACGCATTAGACGGGGATCCGGAGCTGTCCGAAGGTAAGCGCCTGTTGCCGGCCTCTTTCGGCACAAGCCCCCGCTCCGGAGCGCACCGCGGCCGGCAGGATGCTCTCTGCTGGCGAAGGTGCCGCTTCTCCGGCAAGGAAGCCTCTGCCGCTTCTCCAGCACACGGAGAGCGTGCTAGCTGCTGAAACGTGAAGAAAGAAGCTGCAGAACACTGGCACTGAGCGTGCAGCTTTCCAGCGGAGAGAAAAAGCTACTTTAACACTCTGCAAGCCTTTCCACTCCCAAAAACATGCACATGGAAGGAGCTGCTGCAAAACCGATGCTGTGCTCGCTGCTGCTCCTCCTGAAGCTCTGGCTGCTAAATCTGAGGCTTTCCTTCCAATTTCAAGCTGCAAAGCACTTGCTGAATTCCAGGGAAAGTCCGGGAGGCATTTGCTGTGCTGGCACACTTTCTCCTTCCTAGACAGAGTGGAAAAGCTTTTCCCTGCCGTGTAGGCGACAAGAGACGCATTAGACGGCGATCCGGAGCTGTCCGAAGGTAAGCGCCTGTTGCCGGCCTCTTTCGGCACAAGCCCCCGCTCCGGAGCGCACCGCGGCCGGCAGGATGCTCTCTGCCGGCGAAGGTGCCGCTTCTCCGGCAAGGAAGCCTCTGCCGCTTCTCCTGCACACGGAGAGCGTGCTAGCTGCTGAAACGTGAAGAAAGAAGCTGCAGAACACTGGCACTGAGCGTGCAGCTTTCCAGCGGAGAGAAAAAGCTACTTTAACACTCTGCAAGCCTTTCAACTCCCAAAAACATGCACATGGAAGGAGCTGCTGCAAAACCGATGCTGTGCTCGCTGCTGCTCCTCCTGAAGCTCTGGCTGCTAAATCTGAGGCTTTCCTTCCAATTTCAAGCTGCAAAGCACTTGCTGAATTCCAGGGAAAGCCCGGGAGGCATTTGCTGTGCTGGCACACTTTCTCCTTCCTAGACAGAGTGGAAAAGCTTTTCCCTGCCGTGTAGGCGACAAGAGACGCATTAGACGGCGATCCGGAGCTGTCCGAAGGTAAGCGCCTGTTGCCGGCCTCTTTCGGCACAAGCCCCCGCTCCGGAGCGCACCGCGGCCGGCAGGATGCTCTCTGCCGGCGAAGGTGCCGCTTCTCCGGCAAGGAAGCCTCTGCCGCTTCTCCAGCACACGGAGAGCGTGCTAGCTGCTGAAACGTGAAGAAAGAAGCTGCAGAACACTGGCACTGAGCGTGCAGCTTTCCAGCGGAGAGAAAAAGCTACTTTAACACTCTGCAAGCCTTTCAACTCCCAAAAACATGCACATGGAAGGAGCTGCTGCAAAAGCGATGCTGTGCTCGCTGCTGCTCCTCCTGAAGCTCTGGCTGCTAAATCTGAGGCTTTCCTTCCAATTTCAAGCTGCAAAGCACTTGCTGAATTCCAGGGAAAGCCCGGGAGGCATTTGCTGTGCTGGCACACTTTCTCCTTCCTAGACAGAGTGGAAAAGCTTTTCCCTGCCGTGTAGGCGACAAGAGACGCATTAGACGGCGATCCGGAGCTGTCCGAAGGTAAGCGCCTGTTGCCGGCCTCTTTCGGCACAAGCCCCCGCTCCGGAGCGCACCGCGGCCGGCAGGATGCTCTCTGCCGGCGAAGGTGCCGCTTCTCCGGCAAGGAAGCCTCTGCCGCTTCTCCAGCACACGGAGAGCGTGCTAGCTGCTGAAACGTGAAGAAAGAAGCTGCAGAACACTGGCACTGAGCGTGCAGCTTTCCAGCGGAGAGAAAAAGCTACTTTAACACTCTGCAAGCCTTTCCACTCCCAAAAACATGCACATGGAAGGAGCTGCTGCAAAAGCGATGCTGTGCTCGCTGCTGCTCCTCCTGAAGCTCTGGCTGCTAAATCTGAGGCTTTCCTTCCAATTTCAAGCTGCAAAGCACTTGCTGAATTCCAGGGAAAGCCCGGGAGGCATTTGCTGTGCTGGCACACTTTCTCCTTCCTAGACAGAGTGGAAAAGCTTTTCCCTGCCGTGTAGGCGACAAGAGACGCATGAGACGGCGATCCGGAGCTGTCCGAAGGTAAGCGCCTGTTGCCGGCCTCTTTCGGCACAAGCCCCCGCTCCGGAGCGCACCGCGGCCGGCAGGATGCTCTCTGCCGGCGAAGGTGCCGCTTCTCCGGCAAGGAAGCCTCTGCCGCTTCTCCAGCACACGGAGAGCGTGCTAGCTGCTGAAACGTGAAGAAAGAAGCTGCAGAAGACTGGCACTGAGCGTGCAGCTTTCCAGCGGAGAGAAAAAGCTACTTTAACACTCTGCAAGCCTTTCAACTCCCAAAAACATGCACATGGAAGGAGCTGCTGCAAAAGCGATGCTGTGCTCGCTGCTGCTCCTCCTGAAGCTCTGGCTGCTAAATCTGAGGCTTTCCTTCCAATTTCAAGCTGCAAAGCACTTGCTGAATTCCAGGGAAAGTCCGGGAGGCATTTGCTGTGCTGGCACACTTTCTCCTTCCTAGACAGAGTGGAAAAGCTTTTCCCTGCCGTGTAGGCGACAAGAGACGCATGAGACGGCGATCCGGAGCTGTCCGAAGGTAAGCGCCTGTTGCCGGCCTCTTTCGGCACAAGCCCCCGCTCCGGAGCGCACCGCGGCCGGCAGGATGCTCTCTGCCGGCGAAGGTGCCGCTTCTCCGGCAAGGAAGCCTCTGCCGCTTCTCCAGCACACGGAGAGCGTGCTAGCTGCTGAAACGTGAAGAAAGAAGCTGCAGAAGACTGGCACTGAGCGTGCAGCTTTCCAGCGGAGAGAAAAAGCTACTTTAACACTCTGCAAGCCTTTCAACTCCCAAAAACATGCACATGGAAGGAGCTGCTGCAAAAGCGATGCTGTGCTCGCTGCTGCTCCTCCTGAAGCTCTGGCTGCTAAATCTGAGGCTTTCCTTCCAATTTCAAGCTGCAAAGCACTTGCTGAATTCCAGGGAAAGTCCGGGAGGCATTTGCGGTGCTGGCACACTTTCTCCTTCCTAGACAGAGTGGAAAAGCTTTTCCCTGCCGTGTAGGCGACAAGAGACGCATTAGACGGCGATCCGGAGCTGTCCGAAGGTAAGCGCCTGTTGCCGGCCTCTTTCGGCACAAGCCCCCGCTCCGGAGCGCACCGCGGCCGGTAGGATGCTCCCTGCCGGCGAAGGTGCCGCTTCTCCGGCAAGGAAGCCTCTGCCGCTTCTCCAGCACACGGAGAGCGTGCTAGCTGCTGAAACGTGAAGAAAGAAGCTGCAGAAGACTGGCACTGAGCGTGCAGCTTTCCAGCGGAGAGAAAAAGATACTTTAACACTCTGCAAGCCTTTAAACTCCCAAAAACATGCACATGGAAGGAGCTGCTGCAAAACCGATGCTGTGCTCGCTGCTGCTCCTCCTGAAGCTCTGGCTGCTAAATCTGAGGCTTTCCTTCCAATTTCAAGCTGCAAAGCACTTGCTGAATTCCAGGGAAAGCCCGGGAGGCATTTGCTGTGCGGGCACACTTTCTCCTTCCTAGACAGAGTGGAAAAGCTTTTCCCTGCCGTGTAGGCGACAAGAGACGCATTAGACGGCGATCCGGAGCTGTCCGAAGGTAAGCGCCTGTTGCCGGCCTCTTTCGGCACAAGCCCCCGCTCCGGAGCGCACCGCGGCCGGCAGGATGCTCTCTGCCGGCGAAGGTGCCGCTTCTCCGGCAAGGAAGCCTCTGCCGCTTCTCCAGCACACGGAGAGCGTGCTAGCTGCTGAAACGTGAAGAAAGAAGCTGCAGAAGACTGGCACTGAGCGTGCAGCTTTCCAGCGGAGAGAAAAAGATACTTTAACACTCTGCAAGCCTTTCAACTCCCAAAAACATGCACATGGAAGGAGCTGCTGCAAAACCGATGCTGTGCTCGCTGCTGCTCCTCCTGAAGCTCTGGCTGCTAAATCTGAGGCTTTCCTTCCAATTTCAAGCTGCAAAGCACTTGCTGAATTCCAGGGAAAGCCCGGGAGGCATTTGCTGTGCTGGCACACTTTCTCCTTCCTAGACAGAGTGGAAAAGCTTTTCCCTGCCGTGTAGGCGACAAGAGACGCATTAGACGGCGATCCGGAGCTGTCCGAAGGTAAGCGCCTATTGCCGGCCTCTTTCGGCACAAGCCCCCGCTCTGGAGCGCACCGCGGCCGGCAGGATGCTCTCTGCCGGCGAAGGTGCCGCTTCTCCGGCAAGGAAGCCTCTGCCGCTTCTCCTGCACACGGAGAGCGTGCTAGCTGCTGAAACGTGAAGAAAGAAGCTGCAGAACACTGGCACTGAGCGTGCAGCTTTCCAGCGGAGAGAAAAAGCTACTTTAACACTCTGCAAGCCTTTCCACTCCCAAAAACATGCACATGGAAGGAGCTGCTGCAAAACCGATGCTGTGCTCGCTGCTGCTCCTCCTGAAGCTCTGGCTGCTAAATCTGAGGCTTTCCTTCCAATTTCAAGCTGCAAAGCACTTGCTGAATTCCAGGGAAAGCCCGGGAGGCATTTGCTGTGCTGGCACACTTTCTCCTTCCTAGACAGAGTGGAAAAGCTTTTCCCTGCCGTGTAGGCGACAAGAGACGCATTAGACGGCAATCCGGAGCTGTCCGAAGGTAAGCGCCTGTTGCCGGCCTCTTTCGGCACAAGCCCCCGCTCCGGAGCGCACCGCGGCCGGCAGGATGCTCTCTGCCGGCGAAGGTGCCGCTTCTCCGGCAAGGAAGCCTCTGCCGCTTCTCCAGCACACGGAGAGCGTGCTAGCTGCTGAAACGTGAAGAAAGAAGCTGCAGAACACTGGCACTGAGCGTGCAGCTTTCCAGCGGAGAGAAAAAGATACTTTAACACTCTGCAAGCCTTTCAACTCCCAAAAACATGCACATGGAAGGAGCTGCTGCAAAACCGATGCTGTGCTCGCTGCTGCTCCTCCTGAAGCTCTGGCTGCTAAATCTGAGGCTTTCCTTCCAATTTCAAGCTGCAAAGCACTTGCTGAATTCCAGGGAAAGCCCGGGAGGCATTTGCTGTGCTGGCACACTTTCTCCTTCCTAGACAGAGTGGAAAAGCTTTTCCCTGCCGTGTAGGCGACAAGAGACGCATTAGACGGCGATCCGGAGCTGTCCGAAGGTAAGCGCCTATTGCCGGCCTCTTTCGGCACAAGCCCCCGCTCTGGAGCGCACCGCGGCCGGCAGGATGCTCTCTGCCGGCGAAGGTGCCGCTTCTCCGGCAAGGAAGCCTCTGCCGCTTCTCCTGCACACGGAGAGCGTGCTAGCTGCTGAAACGTGAAGAAAGAAGCTGCAGAACACTGGCACTGAGCGTGCAGCTTTCCAGCGGAGAGAAAAAGCTACTTTAACACTCTGCAAGCCTTTCCACTCCCAAAAACATGCACATGGAAGGAGCTGCTGCAAAACCGATGCTGTGCTCGCTGCTGCTCCTCCTGAAGCTCTGGCTGCTAAATCTGAGGCTTTCCTTCCAATTTCAAGCTGCAAAGCACTTGCTGAATTCCAGGGAAAGCCCGGGAGGCATTTGCTGTGCTGGCACACTTTCTCCTTCCTAGACAGAGTGGAAAAGCTTTTCCCTGCCGTGTAGGCGACAAGAGACGCATTAGACGGCAATCCGGAGCTGTCCGAAGGTAAGCGCCTGTTGCCGGCCTCTTTCGGCACAAGCCCCCGCTCCGGAGCGCACCGCGGCCGGCAGGATGCTCTCTGCCGGCGAAGGTGCCGCTTCTCCGGCAAGGAAGCCTCTGCCGCTTCTCCAGCACACGGAGAGCGTGCTAGCTGCTGAAACGTGAAGAAAGAAGCTGCAGAACACTGGCACTGAGCGTGCAGCTTTCCAGCGGAGTGAAAAAGATACTTTAACACTCTGCAAGCCTTTCAACTCCCAAAAACATGCACATGGAAGGAGCTGCTGCAAAACCGATGCTGTGCTCGCTGCTGCTCCTCCTGAAGCTCTGGCTGCTAAATCTGAGGCTTTCCTTCCAATTTCAAGCTGCAAAGCACTTGCTGAATTCCAGGGAAAGCCCGGGAGGCATTTGCTGTGCTGGCACATTTTCTCCTTCCTAGACAGAGTGGAAAAGCTTTTCCCTGCCGTGTAGGCGACAAGAGACGCATGAGACGGCGATCCGGAGCTGTCCGAAGGTAAGCGCCTATTGCCGGCCTCTTTCGGCACAAGCCCCCGCTCCGGAGCGCACCGCGGCCGGCAGGATGCTCTCTGCCGGCGAAGGTGCCGCTTCTCCGGCAAGGAAGCCTCTGCCGCTTCTCCAGCACACGGAGAGCGTGCTAGCTGCTGAAACGTGAAGAAAGAAGCTGCAGAACACTGGCACTGAGCGTGCAGCTTTCCAGCGGAGAGAAAAAGCTACTTTAACACTCTGCAAGCCTTTCCACTCCCAAAAACATGCACATGGAAGGAGCTGTGCAAAACCGATGCTGTGCTCGCTGCTGCTCCTCCTGAAGCTCTGGCTGCTAAATCTGAGGCTTTCCTTCCAATTTCAAGCTGCAAAGCACTTGCTGAATTCCAGGGAAAGTCCGGGAGGCATTTGCTGTGCTGGCACACTTTCTCCTTCCTAGACGGAGTGGAAAAGCTTTTCCCTGCCGTGTAGGCGACAAGAGACGCATTAGACGGCGATCCGGAGCTGTCCGAAGGTAAGCGCCTGTTGCCGGCCTCTTTCGGCACAAGCCCCCGCTCCGGAGCGCACCGCGGCCGGCAGGATGCTCTCTGCCGGCGAAGGTGCCGCTTCTCCGGCAAGGAAGCCTCTGCCGCTTCTCCTGCACACGGAGAGCGTGCTAGCTGCTGAAACGTGAAGAAAGAAGCTGCAGAACACTGGCACTGAGCGTGCAGCTTTCCAGCAGAGAGAAAAAGCTACTTTAACACTCTGCAAGCCTTTCAACTCCCAAAAACATGCACATGGAAGGAGCTGCTGCAAAAGCGATGCTGTGCTCGCTGCTGCTCCTCCTGAAGCTCTGGCTGCTAAATCTGAGGCTTTCCTTCCAATTTCAAGCTGCAAAGCACTTGCTGAATTCCAGGGAAAGCCCGGGAGGCATTTGCTGTGCTGGCACACTTTCTCCTTCCTAGACAGAGTGGAAAAGCTTTTCCCTGCCGTGTAGGCGACAAGAGACGCATTAGACGGCGATCCGGAGCTGTCCGAAGGTAAGCGCCTGTTGCCGGCCTCTTTCGGCACAAGCCCCCGCTCCGGAGCGCACCGCGGCCGGCAGGATGCTCTCTGCCGGCGAAGGTGCCGCTTCTCCGGCAAGGAAGCCTCTGCCGCTTCTCCAGCACACGGAGAGCGTGCTAGCTGCTGAAACGTGAAGAAAGAAGCTGCAGAAGACTGGCACTGAGCGTGCAGCTTTCCAGCGGAGAGAAAAAGCTACTTTAACACTCTGCAAGCCTTTCAACTCCCAAAAACATGCACATGGAAGGAGCTGCTGCAAAAGCGATGCTGTGCTCGCTGCTGCTCCTCCTGAAGCTCTGGCTGCTAAATCTGAGGCTTTCCTTCCAATTTCAAGCTGCAAAGCACTTGCTGAATTCCAGGGAAAGCCCGGGAGGCATTTGCTGTGCTGGCACACTTTCTCCTTCCTAGACGGAGTGGAAAAGCTTTTCCCTGCCGTGTAGGCGACAAGAGACGCATTAGACGGCGATCCGGAGCTGTCCGAAGGTAAGCGCCTGTTGCCGGCCTCTTTCGGCACAAGCCCCCGCTCCGGAGCGCACCGCGGCCGGCAGGATGCTCTCTGCCGGCGAAGGTGCCGCTTCTCCGGCAAGGAAGCCTCTGCCGCTTCTCCAGCACACGGAGAGCGTGCTAGGTGCTGAAACGTGAAGAAAGAAGCTGCAGAACACTGGCACTGAGCGTGCAGCTTTCCAGCGGAGAGAAAAAGCTACTTTAACACTCTGCAAGCCTTTCCACTCCCAAAAACATGCACATGGAAGGAGCTGCTGCAAAACCGATGCTGTGCTCGCTGCTGCTCCTCCTGAAGCTCTGGCTGCTAAATCTGAGGCTTTCCTTCCAATTTCAAGCTGCAAAGCACTTGCTGAATTCCAGGGAAAGTCCGGGAGGCATTTGCTGTGCTGGCACACTTTCTCCTTCCTAGACAGAGTGGAAAAGCTTTTCCCTGCCGTGTAGGCGACAAGAGACGCATTAGACGGCGATCCGGAGCTGTCCGAAGGTAAGCGCCTGTTGCCGGCCTCTTTCGGCACAAGCCCCCGCTCCGGAGCGCACCGCGGCCGGCAGGATGCTCTCTGCCGGCGAAGGTGCCGCTTCTCCGGCAAGGAAGCCTCTGCCGCTTCTCCAGCACACGGAGAGCGTGCTAGCTGCTGAAACGTGAAGAAAGAAGCTGCAGAACACTGGCACTGAGCGTGCAGCTTTCCAGCAGAGAGAAAAAGCTACTTTAACACTCTGCAAGCCTTTCCACTCCCAAAAAAATGCACATGGAAGGAGCTGCTGCAAAACCGATGCTGTGCTCGCTGCTGCTCCTCCTGAAGCTCTGGCTGCTAAATCTGAGGCTTTCCTTCCAATTTCAAGCTGCAAAGCACTTGCTGAATTCCAGGGAAAGCCCGGGAGGCATTTGCTGTGCTGGCACACTTTCTCCTTCCTAGACAGAGTGGAAAAGCTTTTCCCTGCCGTGTAGGCGACAAGAGACGCATTAGACGGCGATCCGGAGCTGTCCGAAGGTAAGCGCCTATTGCCGGCCTCTTTCGGCACAAGCCCCCGCTCCGGAGCGCACCGCGGCCGGCAGGATGCTCTCTGCCGGCGAAGGTGCCGCTTCTCCGGCAAGGAAGCCTCTGCCGCTTCTCCTGCACACGGAGAGCGTGCTAGCTGCTGAAACGTGAAGAAAGAAGCTGCAGAACACTGGCACTGAGCGTGCATCTTTCCAGCGGAGAGAAAAAGCTACTTTAACACTCTGCAAGCCTTTCCACTCCCAAAAACATGCACATGGAAGGAGCTGCTGCAAAAGCGATGCTGTGCTCGCTGCTGCTCCTCCTGAAGCTCTGGCTGCTAAATCTGAGGCTTTCCTTCCAATTTCAAGCTGCAAAGCACTTGCTGAATTCCAGGGAAAGCCCGGGAGGCATTTGCTGTGCTGGCACACTTTCTCCTTCCTAGACAGAGTGGAGAAGCTTTTCCCTGCCGTGTAGGCGACAAGAGACGCATTAGACGGCAATCCGGAGCTGTCCGAAGGTAAGCGCCTGTTGCCGGCCTCTTTCGGCACAAGCCCCCGCTCCGGAGCGCACCGCGGCCGGCAGGATGCTCTCTGCCGGCGAAGGTGCCGCTTCTCCGGCAAGGAAGCCTCTGCCGCTTCTCCAGCACACGGAGAGCGTGCTAGCTGCTGAAACGTGAAGAAAGAAGCTGCAGAACACTGGCACTGAGCGTGCAGCTTTCCAGCAGAGAGAAAAAGCTACTTTAACACTCTGCAAGCCTTTCAACTCCCAAAAACATGCACATGGAAGGAGCTGCTGCAAAAGCGATGCTGTGCTCGCTGCTGCTCCTCCTGAAGCTCTGGCTGCTAAATCTGAGGCTTTCCTTCCAATTTCAAGCTGCAAAGCACTTGCTGAATTCCAGGGAAAGTCCGGGAGGCATTTGCTGTGCTGGCACACTTTCTCCTTCCTAGACAGAGTGGAAAAGCTTTTCCCTGCCGTGTAGGCGACAAGAGACGCATTAGACGGCGATCCGGAGCTGTCCGAAGGTAAGCGCCTGTTGCCGGCCTCTTTCGGCACAAGCCCCCGCTCCGGAGCGCACCGCGGCCGGCAGGATGCTCTCTGCCGGCGAAGGTGCCGCTTCTCCAGCAAGGAAGCCTCTGCCGCTTCTCCAGCACACGGAGAGCGTGCTAGCTGCTGAAACGTGAAGAAAGAAGCTGCAGAACACTGGCACTGAGCGTGCAGCTTTCCAGCGGAGAGAAAAAGCTACTTTAACACTCTGCAAGCCTTTCAACTCCCAAAAACATGCACATGGAAGGAGCTGCTGCAAAAGCGATGCTGTGCTCGCTGCTGCTCCTCCTGAAGCTCTGGCTGCTAAATCTGAGGCTTTCCTTCCAATTTCAAGCTGCAAAGCACTTGCTGAATTCCAGGGAAAGTCCGGGAGGCATTTGCTGTGCTGGCACACTTTCTCCTTCCTAGACAGAGTGGAAAAGCTTTTCCCTGCCGTGTAGGCGACAAGAGACGCATTAGACGGCGATCCGGAGCTGTCCGAAGGTAAGCGCCTGTTGCCGGCCTCTTTCGGCACAAGCCCCCGCTCCGGAGCGCACCGCGGCCGGCAGGATGCTCTCTGCCGGCGAAGGTGCCGCTTCTCCGGCAAGGAAGCCTCTGCCGCTTCTCCTGCACACGGAGAGCGTGCTAGCTGCTGAAACGTGAAGAAAGAAGCTGCAGAACACTGGCACTGAGCGTGCATCTTTCCAGCGGAGAGAAAAAGCTACTTTAACACTCTGCAAGCCTTTCCACTCCCAAAAACATGCACATGGAAGGAGCTGCTGCAAAACCGATGCTGTGCTCGCTGCTGCTCCTCCTGAAGCTCTGGCTGCTAAATCTGAGGCTTTCCTTCCAATTTCAAGCTGCAAAGCACTTGCTGAATTCCAGGGAAAGTCCGGGAGGCATTTGCTGTGCTGGCACACTTTCTCCTTCCTAGACAGAGTGGAAAAGCTTTTCCCTGCCGTGTAGGCGACAAGAGACGCATTAGACGGCGATCCGGAGCTGTCCGAAGGTAAGCGCCTGTTGCCGGCCTCTTTCGGCACAAGCCCCCGCTCCGGAGCGCACCGCGGCCGGCAGGATGCTCTCTGCCGGCGAAGGTGCCGCTTCTCCGGCAAGGAAGCCTCTGCCGCTTCTCCAGCACACGGAGAGCGTGCTAGCTGCTGAAACGTGAAGAAAGAAGCTGCAGAACACTGGCACTGAGCGTGCAGCTTTCCAGCGGAGAGAAAAAGCTACTTGAACACTCTGCAAGCCTTTCCACTCCCAAAAAAATGCACATGGAAGGAGCTGCTGCAAAACCGATGCTGTGCTCGCTGCTGCTCCTCCTGAAGCTCTGGCTGCTAAATCTGAGGCTTTCCTTCCAATTTCAAGCTGCAAAGCACTTGCTGAATTCCAGGGAAAGTCCGGGAGGCATTTGCTGTGCTGGCACACTTTCTCCTTCCTAGACAGAGTGGAAAAGCTTTTCCCTGCCGTGTAGGCGACAAGAGACGCATTAGACGGCGATCCGGAGCTGTCCGAAGGTAAGCGCCTGTTGCCGGCCTCTTTCGGCACAAGCCCCCGCTCCGGAGCGCACCGCGGCCGGCAGGATGCTCTCTGCCGGCGAAGGTGCCGCTTCTCCGGCAAGGAAGCCTCTGCCGCTTCTCCAGCACACGGAGAGCGTGCTAGCTGCTGAAACGTGAAGAAAGAAGCTGCAGAACACTGGCACTGAGCGTGCAGCTTTCCAGCGGAGAGAAAAAGCTACTTTAACACTCTGCAAGCCTTTCAACTCCCAAAAACATGCACATGGAAGGAGCTGCTGCAAAACCGATGCTGTGCTCGCTGCTGCTCCTCCTGAAGCTCTGGCTGCTAAATCTGAGGCTTTCCTTCCAATTTCAAGCTGCAAAGCACTTGCTGAATTCCAGGGAAAGCCCGGGAGGCATTTGCTGTGCTGGCACACTTTCTCCTTCCTAGACAGAGTGGAAAAGCTTTTCCCTGCCGTGTAGGCGACAAGAGACGCATTAGACGGCGATCCGGAGCTGTCCGAAGGTAAGCGCCTGTTGCCGGCCTCTTTCGGCACAAGCCCCCGCTCCGGAGCGCACCGCGGCCGGCAGGATGCTCTCTGCCGGCGAAGGTGCCGCTTCTCCGGCAAGGAAGCCTCTGCCGCTTCTCCAGCACACGGAGAGCGTGCTAGCTGCTGAAACGTGAAGAAAGAAGCTGCAGAAGACTGGCACTGAGCGTGCAGCTTTCCAGCGGAGAGAAAAAGCTACTTTAACACTCTGCAAGCCTTTCAACTCCCAAAAACATGCACATGGAAGGAGCTGCTGCAAAAGCGATGCTGTGCTCGCTGCTGCTCCTCCTGAAGCTCTGGCTGCTAAATCTGAGGCTTTCCTTCCAATTTCAAGCTGCAAAGCACTTGCTGAATTCCAGGGAAAGCCCGGGAGGCATTTGCTGTGCTGGCACACTTTCTCCTTCCTAGACAGAGTGGAAAAGCTTTTCCCTGCCGTGTAGGCGACAAGAGACGCATTAGACGGCGATCCGGAGCTGTCCGAAGGTAAGCGCCTGTTGCCGGCCTCTTTCGGCACAAGCCCCCGCTCCGGAGCGCACCGCGGCCGGCAGGATGCTCTCTGCCGGCGAAGGTGCCGCTTCTCCGGCAAGGAAGCCTCTGCCGCATCTCCTGCACACGGAGAGCGTGCTAGCTGCTGAAACGTGAAGAAAGAAGCTGCAGAACACTGGCACTGAGCGTGCAGCTTTCCAGCGGAGAGAAAAAGCTACTTTAACACTCTGCAAGCCTTTCAACTCCCAAAAACATGCACATGGAAGGAGCTGCTGCAAAAGCGATGCTGTGCTCGCTGCTGCTCCTCCTGAAGCTCTGGCTGCTAAATCTGAGGCTTTCCTTCCAATTTCAAGCTGCAAAGCACTTGCTGAATTCCAGGGAAAGCCCGGGAGGCATTTGCTGTGCTGGCACACTTTCTCCTTCCTAGACAGAGTGGAAAAGCTTTTCCCTGCCGTGTAGGCGACAAGAGACGCATTAGACGGCGATCCGGAGCTGTCCGAAGGTAAGCGCCTGTTGCCGGCCTCTTTCGGCACAAGCCCCCGCTCCGGAGCGCACCGCGGCCGGCAGGATGCTCTCTGCCGGCGAAGGTGCCGCTTCTCCGGCAAGGAAGCCTCTGCCGCTTCTCCAGCACACGGAGAGCGTGCTAGCTGCTGAAACGTGAAGAAAGAAGCTGCAGAAGACTGGCACTGAGCGTGCAGCTTTCCAGCGGAGAGAAAAAGCTACTTTAACACTCTGCAAGCCTTTCAACTCCCAAAAACATGCACATGGAAGGAGCTGCTGCAAAACCGATGCTGTGCTCGCTGCTGCTCCTCCTGAAGCTCTGGCTGCTAAATCTGAGGCTTTCCTTCCAATTTCAAGCTGCAAAGCACTTGCTGAATTCCAGGGAAAGTCCGGGAGGCATTTGCTGTGCTGGCACACTTTCTCCTTCCTAGACAGAGTGGAAAAGCTTTTCCCTGCCGTGTAGGCGACAAGAGACGCATTAGACGGCGATCCGGAGCTGTCCGAAGGTAAGCGCCTGTTGCCGGCCTCTTTCGGCACAAGCCCCCGCTCCGGAGCGCACCGCGGCCGGCAGGATGCTCTCTGCCGGCGAAGGTGCCGCTTCTCCGGCAAGGAAGCCTCTGCCGCTTCTCCTGCACACGGAGAGCGTGCTAGCTGCTGAAACGTGAAGAAAGAAGCTGCAGAACACTGGCACTGAGCGTGCAGCTTTCCAGCGGAGAGAAAAAGCTACTTTAACACTCTGCAAGCCTTTCAACTCCCAAAAACATGCACATGGAAGGAGCTGCTGCAAAACCGATGCTGTGCTCGCTGCTGCTCCTCCTGAAGCTCTGGCTGCTAAATCTGAGGCTTTCCTTCCAATTTCAAGCTGCAAAGCACTTGCTGAATTCCAGGGAAAGCCCGGGAGGCATTTGCTGTGCTGGCACACTTTCTCCTTCCTAGACGGAGTGGAAAAGCTTTTCCCTGCCGTGTAGGCGACAAGAGACGCATTAGACGGCGATCCGGAGCTGTCCGAAGGTAAGCGCCTGTTGCCGGCCTCTTTCGGCACAAGCCCCCGCTCCGGAGCGCACCGCGGCCGGCAGGATGCTCTCTGCCGGCGAAGGTGCCGCTTCTCCGGCAAGGAAGCCTCTGCCGCTTCTCCTGCACACGGAGAGCGTGCTAGCTGCTGAAACGTGAAGAAAGAAGCTGCAGAACACTGGCACTGAGCGTGCAGCTTTCCAGCGGAGAGAAAAAGCTACTTTAACACTCTGCAAGCCTTTCAACTCCCAAAAACATGCACATGGAAGGAGCTGCTGCAAAAGCGATGCTGTGCTCGCTGCTGCTCCTCCTGAAGCTCTGGCTGCTAAATCTGAGGCTTTCCTTCCAATTTCAAGCTGCAAAGCACTTGCTGAATTCCAGGGAAAGTCCGGGAGGCATTTGCTGTGCTGGCACACTTTCTCCTTCCTAGACAGAGTGGAAAAGCTTTTCCCTGCCGTGTAGGCGACAAGAGACGCATTAGACGGCGATCCGGAGCTGTCCGAAGGTAAGCGCCTGTTGCCGGCCTCTTTCGGCACAAGCCCCCGCTCCGGAGCGCACCGCGGCCGGCAGGATGCTCTCTGCCGGCGAAGGTGCCGCTTCTCCGGCAAGGAAGCCTCTGCCGCTTCTCCTGCACACGGAGAGCGTGCTAGCTGCTGAAACGTGAAGAAAGAAGCTGCAGAAGACTGGCACTGAGCGTGCAGCTTTCCAGCGGAGAGAAAAAGCTACTTTAACACTCTGCAAGCCTTTCCACTCCCAAAAACATGCACATGGAAGGAGCTGCTGCAAAAGCGATGCTGTGCTCGCTGCTGCTCCTCCTGAAGCTCTGGCTGCTAAATCTGAGGCTTTCCTTCCAATTTCAAGCTGCAAAGCACTTGCTGAATTCCAGGGAAAGCCCGGGAGGCATTTGCTGTGCTGGCACACTTTCTCCTTCCTAGACAGAGTGGAAAAGCTTTTCCCTGCCGTGTAGGCGACAAGAGACGCATTAGACGGCGATCCGGAGCTGTCCGAAGGTAAGCGCCTGTTGCCGGCCTCTTTCGGCACAAGCCCCCGCTCCGGAGCGCACCGCGGCCGGCAGGATGCTCTCTGCCGGCGAAGGTGCCGCTTCTCCGGCAAGGAAGCCTCTGCCGCATCTCCTGCACACGGAGAGCGTGCTAGCTGCTGAAACGTGAAGAAAGAAGCTGCAGAACACTGGCACTGAGCGTGCAGCTTTCCAGCGGAGAGAAAAAGCTACTTTAACACTCTGCAAGCCTTTCCACTCCCAAAAACATGCACATGGAAGGAGCTGCTGCAAAAGCGATGCTGTGCTCGCTGCTGCTCCTCCTGAAGCTCTGGCTGCTAAATCTGAGGCTTTCCTTCCAATTTCAAGCTGCAAAGCACTTGCTGAATTCCAGGGAAAGCCCGGGAGGCATTTGCTGTGCTGGCACACTTTCTCCTTCCTAGACAGAGTGGAAAAGCTTTTCCCTGCCGTGTAGGCGACAAGAGACGCATTAGACGGCGATCCGGAGCTGTCCGAAGGTAAGCGCCTGTTGCCGGCCTCTTTCGGCACAAGCCCCCGCTCCGGAGCGCACCGCGGCCGGCAGGATGCTCTCTGCCGGCGAAGGTGCCGCTTCTCCGGCAAGGAAGCCTCTGCCGCTTCTCCAGCACACGGAGAGCGTGCTAGCTGCTGAAACGTGAAGAAAGAAGCTGCAGAAGACTGGCACTGAGCGTGCAGCTTTCCAGCGGAGAGAAAAAGCTACTTGAACACTCTGCAAGCCTTTCCACTCCCAAAAACATGCACATGGAAGGAGCTGCTGCAAAAGCGATGCTGTGCTCGCTGCTGCTCCTCCTGAAGCTCTGGCTGCTAAATCTGAGGCTTTCCTTCCAATTTCAAGCTGCAAAGCACTTGCTGAATTCCAGGGAAAGCCCGGGAGGCATTTGCTGTGCTGGCACACTTTCTCCTTCCTAGACAGAGTGGAAAAGCTTTTCCCTGCCGTGTAGGCGACAAGAGACGCATTAGACGGCGATCCGGAGCTGTCCGAAGGTAAGCGCCTGTTGCCGGCCTCTTTCGGCACAAGCCCCCGCTCCGGAGCGCACCGCGGCCGGCAGGATGCTCTCTGCCGGCGAAGGTGCCGCTTCTCCGGCAAGGAAGCCTCTGCCGCTTCTCCAGCACACGGAGAGCGTGCTAGCTGCTGAAACGTGAAGAAAGAAGCTGCAGAAGACTGGCACTGAGCGTGCAGCTTTCCAGCGGAGAGAAAAAGCTACTTGAACACTCTGCAAGCCTTTCAACTCCCAAAAACATGCACATGGAAGGAGCTGCTGCAAAACCGATGCTGTGCTCGCTGCTGCTCCTCCTGAAGCTCTGGCTGCTAAATCTGAGGCTTTCCTTCCAATTTCAAGCTGCAAAGCACTTGCTGAATTCCAGGGAAAGTCCGGGAGGCATTTGCTGTGCTGGCACACTTTCTCCTTCCTAGACGGAGTGGAAAAGCTTTTCCCTGCCGTGTAGGCGACAAGAGACGCATTAGACGGCGATCCGGAGCTGTCCGAAGGTAAGCGCCTGTTGCCGGCCTCTTTCGGCACAAGCCCCCGCTCCGGAGCGCACCGCGGCCGGCAGGATGCTCTCTGCCGGCGAAGGTGCCGCTTCTCCGGCAAGGAAGCCTCTGCCGCTTCTCCTGCACACGGAGAGCGTGCTAGCTGCTGAAACGTGAAGAAAGAAGCTGCAGAAGACTGGCACTGAGCGTGCAGCTTTCCAGCGGAGAGAAAAAGCTACTTTAACACTCTGCAAGCCTTTCAACTCCCAAAAACATGCACATGGAAGGAGCTGCTGCAAAAGCGATGCTGTGCTCGCTGCTGCTCCTCCTGAAGCTCTGGCTGCTAAATCTGAGGCTTTCCTTCCAATTTCAAGCTGCAAAGCACTTGCTGAATTCCAGGGAAAGCCCGGGAGGCATTTGCTGTGCTGGCACACTTTCTCCTTCCTAGACAGAGTGGAAAAGCTTTTCCCTGCCGTGTAGGCGACAAGAGACGCATTAGACGGGGATCCGGAGCTGTCCGAAGGTAAGCGCCTGTTGCCGGCCTCTTTCGGCACAAGCCCCCGCTCCGGAGCGCACCGCGGCCGGCAGGATGCTCTCTGCTGGCGAAGGTGCCGCTTCTCCGGCAAGGAAGCCTCTGCCGCTTCTCCAGCACACGGAGAGCGTGCTAGCTGCTGAAACGTGAAGAAAGAAGCTGCAGAAGACTGGCACTGAGCGTGCAGCTTTCCAGCGGAGAGAAAAAGCTACTTTAACACTCTGCAAGCCTTTCCACTCCCAAAAACATGCACATGGAAGGAGCTGCTGCAAAACCGATGCTGTGCTCGCTGCTGCTCCTCCTGAAGCTCTGGCTGCTAAATCTGAGGCTTTCCTTCCAATTTCAAGCTGCAAAGCACTTGCTGAATTCCAGGGAAAGTCCGGGAGGCATTTGCTGTGCTGGCACACTTTCTCCTTCCTAGACAGAGTGGAAAAGCTTTTCCCTGCCGTGTAGGCGACAAGAGACGCATTAGACGGCGATCCGGAGCTGTCCGAAGGTAAGCGCCTGTTGCCGGCCTCTTTCGGCACAAGCCCCCGCTCCGGAGCGCACCGCGGCCGGCAGGATGCTCTCTGCCGGCGAAGGTGCCGCTTCTCCGGCAAGGAAGCCTCTGCCGCTTCTCCTGCACACGGAGAGCGTGCTAGCTGCTGAAACGTGAAGAAAGAAGCTGCAGAACACTGGCACTGAGCGTGCAGCTTTCCAGCGGAGAGAAAAAGCTACTTTAACACTCTGCAAGCCTTTCAACTCCCAAAAACATGCACATGGAAGGAGCTGCTGCAAAACCGATGCTGTGCTCGCTGCTGCTCCTCCTGAAGCTCTGGCTGCTAAATCTGAGGCTTTCCTTCCAATTTCAAGCTGCAAAGCACTTGCTGAATTCCAGGGAAAGCCCGGGAGGCATTTGCTGTGCTGGCACACTTTCTCCTTCCTAGACAGAGTGGAAAAGCTTTTCCCTGCCGTGTAGGCGACAAGAGACGCATTAGACGGCGATCCGGAGCTGTCCGAAGGTAAGCGCCTGTTGCCGGCCTCTTTCGGCACAAGCCCCCGCTCCGGAGCGCACCGCGGCCGGCAGGATGCTCTCTGCCGGCGAAGGTGCCGCTTCTCCGGCAAGGAAGCCTCTGCCGCTTCTCCAGCACACGGAGAGCGTGCTAGCTGCTGAAACGTGAAGAAAGAAGCTGCAGAACACTGGCACTGAGCGTGCAGCTTTCCAGCAGAGAGAAAAAGCTACTTTAACACTCTGCAAGCCTTTCCACTCCCAAAAACATGCACATGGAAGGAGCTGCTGCAAAAGCGATGCTGTGCTCGCTGCTGCTCCTCCTGAAGCTCTGGCTGCTAAATCTGAGGCTTTCCTTCCAATTTCAAGCTGCAAAGCACTTGCTGAATTCCAGGGAAAGCCCGGGAGGCATTTGCTGTGCTGGCACACTTTCTCCTTCCTAGACAGAGTGGAAAAGCTTTTCCCTGCCGTGTAGGCGACAAGAGACGCATTAGACGGGGATCCGGAGCTGTCCGAAGGTAAGCGCCTGTTGCCGGCCTCTTTCGGCACAAGCCCCCGCTCCGGAGCGCACCGCGGCCGGCAGGATGCTCTCTGCCGGCGAAGGTGCCGCTTCTCCGGCAAGGAAGCCTCTGCCGCTTCTCCAGCACACGGAGAGCGTGCTAGCTGCTGAAACGTGAAGAAAGAAGCTGCAGAAGACTGGCACTGAGCGTGCAGCTTTCCAGCGGAGAGAAAAAGCTACTTTAACACTCTGCAAGCCTTTCAACTCCCAAAAACATGCACATGGAAGGAGCTGCTGCAAAACCGATGCTGTGCTCGCTGCTGCTCCTCCTGAAGCTCTGGCTGCTAAATCTGAGGCTTTCCTTCCAATTTCAAGCTGCAAAGCACTTGCTGAATTCCAGGGAAAGTCCGGGAGGCATTTGCTGTGCTGGCACACTTTCTCCTTCCTAGACGGAGTGGAAAAGCTTTTCCCTGCCGTGTAGGCGACAAGAGACGCATTAGACGGCGATCCGGAGCTGTCCGAAGGTAAGCGCCTGTTGCCGGCCTCTTTCGGCACAAGCCCCCGCTCCGGAGCGCACCGCGGCCGGCAGGATGCTCTCTGCCGGCGAAGGTGCCGCTTCTCCGGCAAGGAAGCCTCTGCCGCTTCTCCTGCACACGGAGAGCGTGCTAGCTGCTGAAACGTGAAGAAAGAAGCTGCAGAAGACTGGCACTGAGCGTGCAGCTTTCCAGCGGAGAGAAAAAGCTACTTTAACACTCTGCAAGCCTTTCCACTCCCAAAAACATGCACATGGAAGGAGCTGCTGCAAAAGCGATGCTGTGCTCGCTGCTGCTCCTCCTGAAGCTCTGGCTGCTAAATCTGAGGCTTTCCTTCCAATTTCAAGCTGCAAAGCACTTGCTGAATTCCAGGGAAAGCCCGGGAGGCATTTGCTGTGCTGGCACACTTTCTCCTTCCTAGACAGAGTGGAAAAGCTTTTCCCTGCCGTGTAGGCGACAAGAGACGCATTAGACGGCGATCCGGAGCTGTCCGAAGGTAAGCGCCTGTTGCCGGCCTCTTTCGGCACAAGCCCCCGCTCCGGAGCGCACCGCGGCCGGCAGGATGCTCTCTGCCGGCGAAGGTGCCGCTTCTCCGGCAAGGAAGCCTCTGCCGCATCTCCTGCACACGGAGAGCGTGCTAGCTGCTGAAACGTGAAGAAAGAAGCTGCAGAACACTGGCACTGAGCGTGCAGCTTTCCAGCGGAGAGAAAAAGCTACTTTAACACTCTGCAAGCCTTTCAACTCCCAAAAACATGCACATGGAAGGAGCTGCTGCAAAAGCGATGCTGTGCTCGCTGCTGCTCCTCCTGAAGCTCTGGCTGCTAAATCTGAGGCTTTCCTTCCAATTTCAAGCTGCAAAGCACTTGCTGAATTCCAGGGAAAGTCCGGGAGGCATTTGCTGTGCTGGCACACTTTCTCCTTCCTAGACAGAGTGGAAAAGCTTTTCCCTGCCGTGTAGGCGACAAGAGACGCATTAGACGGCGATCCGGAGCTGTCCGAAGGTAAGCGCCTGTTGCCGGCCTCTTTCGGCACAAGCCCCCGCTCCGGAGCGCACCGCGGCCGGCAGGATGCTCTCTGCCGGCGAAGGTGCCGCTTCTCCGGCAAGGAAGCCTCTGCCGCTTCTCCTGCACACGGAGAGCGTGCTAGCTGCTGAAACGTGAAGAAAGAAGCTGCAGAAGACTGGCACTGAGCGTGCAGCTTTCCAGCGGAGAGAAAAAGCTACTTTAACACTCTGCAAGCCTTTCAACTCCCAAAAACATGCACATGGAAGGAGCTGCTGCAAAAGCGATGCTGTGCTCGCTGCTGCTCCTCCTGAAGCTCTGGCTGCTAAATCTGAGGCTTTCCTTCCAATTTCAAGCTGCAAAGCACTTGCTGAATTCCAGGGAAAGCCCGGGAGGCATTTGCTGTGCTGGCACACTTTCTCCTTCCTAGACAGAGTGGAAAAGCTTTTCCCTGCCGTGTAGGCGACAAGAGACGCATTAGACGGCGATCCGGAGCTGTCCGAAGGTAAGCGCCTGTTGCCGGCCTCTTTCGGCACAAGCCCCCGCTCCGGAGCGCACCGCGGCCGGCAGGATGCTCTCTGCTGGCGAAGGTGCCGCTTCTCCGGCAAGGAAGCCTCTGCCGCTTCTCCAGCACACGGAGAGCGTGCTAGCTGCTGAAACGTGAAGAAAGAAGCTGCAGAAGACTGGCACTGAGCGTGCAGCTTTCCAGCGGAGAGAAAAAGCTACTTTAACACTCTGCAAGCCTTTCCACTCCCAAAAACATGCACATGGAAGGAGCTGCTGCAAAACCGATGCTGTGCTCGCTGCTGCTCCTCCTGAAGCTCTGGCTGCTAAATCTGAGGCTTTCCTTCCAATTTCAAGCTGCAAAGCACTTGCTGAATTCCAGGGAAAGTCCGGGAGGCATTTGCTGTGCTGGCACACTTTCTCCTTCCTAGACAGAGTGGAAAAGCTTTTCCCTGCCGTGTAGGCGACAAGAGACGCATTAGACGGCGATCCGGAGCTGTCCGAAGGTAAGCGCCTGTTGCCGGCCTCTTTCGGCACAAGCCCCCGCTCCGGAGCGCACCGCGGCCGGCAGGATGCTCTCTGCCGGCGAAGGTGCCGCTTCTCCGGCAAGGAAGCCTCAGCCGCTTCTCCTGCACACGGAGAGCGTGCTAGCTGCTGAAACGTGAAGAAAGAAGCTGCAGAAGACTGGCACTGAGCGTGCAGCTTTCCAGCGGAGAGAAAAAGCTACTTTAACACTCTGCAAGCCTTTCAACTCCCAAAAACATGCACATGGAAGGAGCTGCTGCAAAAGCGATGCTGTGCTCGCTGCTGCTCCTCCTGAAGCTCTGGCTGCTAAATCTGAGGCTTTCCTTCCAATTTCAAGCTGCAAAGCACTTGCTGAATTCCAGGGAAAGCCCGGGAGGCATTTGCTGTGCTGGCACACTTTCTCCTTCCTAGACAGAGTGGAAAAGCTTTTCCCTGCCGTGTAGGCGACAAGAGACGCATTAGACGGCGATCCGGAGCTGTCCGAAGGTAAGCGCCTGTTGCCGGCCTCTTTCGGCACAAGCCCCCGCTCCGGAGCGCACCGCGGCCGGCAGGATGCTCTCTGCCGGCGAAGGTGCCGCTTCTCCGGCAAGGAAGCCTCTGCCGCTTCTCCAGCACACGGAGAGCGTGCTAGCTGCTGAAACGTGAAGAAAGAAGCTGCAGAAGACTGGCACTGAGCGTGCAGCTTTCCAGCGGAGAGAAAAAGCTACTTGAACACTCTGCAAGCCTTTCCACTCCCAAAAACATGCACATGGAAGGAGCTGCTGCAAAACCGATGCTGTGCTCGCTGCTGCTCCTCCTGAAGCTCTGGCTGCTAAATCTGAGGCTTTCCTTCCAATTTCAAGCTGCAAAGCACTTGCTGAATTCCAGGGAAAGCCCGGGAGGCATTTGCTGTGCTGGCACACTTTCTCCTTCCTAGACAGAGTGGAAAAGCTTTTCCCTGCCGTGTAGGCGACAAGAGACGCATTAGACGGCGATCCGGAGCTGTCCGAAGGTAAGCGCCTGTTGCCGGCCTCTTTCGGCACAAGCCCCCGCTCCGGAGCGCACCGCGGCCGGCAGGATGCTCTCTGCCGGCGAAGGTGCCGCTTCTCCGGCAAGGAAGCCTCTGCCGCTTCTCCTGCACACGGAGAGCGTGCTAGCTGCTGAAACGTGAAGAAAGAAGCTGCAGAAGACTGGCACTGAGCGTGCAGCTTTCCAGCGGAGAGAAAAAGCTACTTTAACACTCTGCAAGCCTTTCCACTCCCAAAAACATGCACATGGAAGGAGCTGCTGCAAAACCGATGCTGTGCTCGCTGCTGCTCCTCCTGAAGCTCTGGCTGCTAAATCTGAGGCTTTCCTTCCAATTTCAAGCTGCAAAGCACTTGCTGAATTCCAGGGAAAGCCCGGGAGGCATTTGCTGTGCTGGCACACTTTCTCCTTCCTAGACAGAGTGGAAAAGCTTTTCCCTGCCGTGTAGGCGACAAGAGACGCATTAGACGGCGATCCGGAGCTGTCCGAAGGTAAGCGCCTGTTGCCGGCCTCTTTCGGCACAAGCCCCCGCTCCGGAGCGCACCGCGGCCGGCAGGATGCTCTCTGCCGGCGAAGGTGCCGCTTCTCCGGCAAGGAAGCCTCTGCCGCTTCTCCAGCACACGGAGAGCGTGCTAGCTGCTGAAACGTGAAGAAAGAAGCTGCAGAACACTGGCACTGAGCGTGCAGCTTTCCAGCGGAGAGAAAAAGCTACTTTAACACTCTGCAAGCCTTTCAACTCCCAAAAACATGCACATGGAAGGAGCTGCTGCAAAAGCGATGCTGTGCTCGCTGCTGCTCCTCCTGAAGCTCTGGCTGCTAAATCTGAGGCTTTCCTTCCAATTTCAAGCTGCAAAGCACTTGCTGAATTCCAGGGAAAGTCCGGGAGGCATTTGCTGTGCTGGCACACTTTCTCCTTCCTAGACAGAGTGGAAAAGCTTTTCCCTGCCGTGTAGGCGACAAGAGACGCATTAGACGGCGATCCGGAGCTGTCCGAAGGTAAGCGCCTGTTGCCGGCCTCTTTCGGCACAAGCCCCCGCTCCGGAGCGCACCGCGGCCGGCAGGATGCTCTCTGCCGGCGAAGGTGCCGCTTCTCCGGCAAGGAAGCCTCTGCCGCTTCTCCTGCACACGGAGAGCGTGCTAGCTGCTGAAACGTGAAGAAAGAAGCTGCAGAACACTGGCACTGAGCGTGCAGCTTTCCAGCGGAGAGAAAAAGCTACTTTAACACTCTGCAAGCCTTTCAACTCCCAAAAACATGCACATGGAAGGAGCTGCTGCAAAAGCGATGCTGTGCTCGCTGCTGCTCCTCCTGAAGCTCTGGCTGCTAAATCTGAGGCTTTCCTTCCAATTTCAAGCTGCAAAGCACTTGCTGAATTCCAGGGAAAGCCCGGGAGGCATTTGCTGTGCTGGCACACTTTCTCCTTCCTAGACAGAGTGGAAAAGCTTTTCCCTGCCGTGTAGGCGACAAGAGACGCATTAGACGGCGATCCGGAGCTGTCCGAAGGTAAGCGCCTGTTGCCGGCCTCTTTCGGCACAAGCCCCCGCTCCGGAGCGCACCGCGGCCGGCAGGATGCTCTCTGCCGGCGAAGGTGCCGCTTCTCCGGCAAGGAAGCCTCTGCCGCTTCTCCTGCACACGGAGAGCGTGCTAGCTGCTGAAACGTGAAGAAAGAAGCTGCAGAACACTGGCACTGAGCGTGCAGCTTTCCAGCGGAGAGAAAAAGCTACTTTAACACTCTGCAAGCCTTTCCACTCCCAAAAACATGCACATGGAAGGAGCTGCTGCAAAAGCGATGCTGTGCTCGCTGCTGCTCCTCCTGAAGCTCTGGCTGCTAAATCTGAGGCTTTCCTTCCAATTTCAAGCTGCAAAGCACTTGCTGAATTCCAGGGAAAGCCCGGGAGGCATTTGCTGTGCTGGCACACTTTCTCCTTCCTAGACAGAGTGGAAAAGCTTTTCCCTGCCGTGTAGGCGACAAGAGACGCATTAGACGGCGATCCGGAGCTGTCCGAAGGTAAGCGCCTGTTGCCGGCCTCTTTCGGCACAAGCCCCCGCTCCGGAGCGCACCGCGGCCGGCAGGATGCTCTCTGCCGGCGAAGGTGCCGCTTCTCCGGCAAGGAAGCCTCTGCCGCTTCTCCAGCACACGGAGAGCGTGCTAGCTGCTGAAACGTGAAGAAAGAAGCTGCAGAACACTGGCACTGAGCGTGCAGCTTTCCAGCGGAGAGAAAAAGCTACTTGAACACTCTGCAAGCCTTTCCACTCCCAAAAACATGCACATGGAAGGAGCTGCTGCAAAACCGATGCTGTGCTCGCTGCTGCTCCTCCTGAAGCTCTGGCTGCTAAATCTGAGGCTTTCCTTCCAATTTCAAGCTGCAAAGCACTTGCTGAATTCCAGGGAAAGCCCGGGAGGCATTTGCTGTGCTGGCACACTTTCTCCTTCCTAGACAGAGTGGAAAAGCTTTTCCCTGCCGTGTAGGCGACAAGAGACGCATTAGACGGCGATCCGGAGCTGTCCGAAGGTAAGCGCCTGTTGCCGGCCTCTTTCGGCACAAGCCCCCGCTCCGGAGCGCACCGCGGCCGGCAGGATGCTCTCTGCCGGCGAAGGTGCCGCTTCTCCGGCAAGGAAGCCTCTGCCGCTTCTCCTGCACACGGAGAGCGTGCTAGCTGCTGAAACGTGAAGAAAGAAGCTGCAGAAGACTGGCACTGAGCGTGCAGCTTTCCAGCGGAGAGAAAAAGCTACTTTAACACTCTGCAAGCCTTTCCACTCCCAAAAACATGCACATGGAAGGAGCTGCTGCAAAACCGATGCTGTGCTCGCTGCTGCTCCTCCTGAAGCTCTGGCTGCTAAATCTGAGGCTTTCCTTCCAATTTCAAGCTGCAAAGCACTTGCTGAATTCCAGGGAAAGTCCGGGAGGCATTTGCTGTGCTGGCACACTTTCTCCTTCCTAGACAGAGTGGAAAAGCTTTTCCCTGCCGTGTAGGCGACAAGAGACGCATTAGACGGCGATCCGGAGCTGTCCGAAGGTAAGCGCCTGTTGCCGGCCTCTTTCGGCACAAGCCCCCGCTCCGGAGCGCACCGCGGCCGGCAGGATGCTCTCTGCCGGCGAAGGTGCCGCTTCTCCGGCAAGGAAGCCTCTGCCGCTTCTCCTGCACACGGAGAGCGTGCTAGCTGCTGAAACGTGAAGAAAGAAGCTGCAGAACACTGGCACTGAGCGTGCAGCTTTCCAGCGGAGAGAAAAAGCTACTTTAACACTCTGCAAGCCTTTCAACTCCCAAAAACATGCACATGGAAGGAGCTGCTGCAAAAGCGATGCTGTGCTCGCTGCTGCTCCTCCTGAAGCTCTGGCTGCTAAATCTGAGGCTTTCCTTCCAATTTCAAGCTGCAAAGCACTTGCTGAATTCCAGGGAAAGCCCGGGAGGCATTTGCTGTGCTGGCACACTTTCTCCTTCCTAGACAGAGTGGAAAAGCTTTTCCCTGCCGTGTAGGCGACAAGAGACGCATTAGACGGCGATCCGGAGCTGTCCGAAGGTAAGCGCCTGTTGCCGGCCTCTTTCGGCACAAGCCCCCGCTCCGGAGCGCACCGCGGCCGGCAGGATGCTCTCTGCCGGCGAAGGTGCCGCTTCTCCGGCAAGGAAGCCTCTGCCGCTTCTCCTGCACACGGAGAGCGTGCTAGCTGCTGAAACGTGAAGAAAGAAGCTGCAGAAGACTGGCACTGAGCGTGCAGCTTTCCAGCGGAGAGAAAAAGCTACTTTAACACTCTGCAAGCCTTTCAACTCCCAAAAACATGCACATGGAAGGAGCTGCTGCAAAAGCGATGCTGTGCTCGCTGCTGCTCCTCCTGAAGCTCTGGCTGCTAAATCTGAGCCTTTCCTTCCAATTTCAAGCTGCAAAGCACTTGCTGAATTCCAGGGAAAGCCCGGGAGGCATTTGCTGTGCTGGCACACTTTCTCCTTCCTAGACGGAGTGGAAAAGCTTTTCCCTGCCGTGTAGGCGACAAGAGACGCATTAGACGGGGATCCGGAGCTGTCCGAAGGTAAGCGCCTGTTGCCGGCCTCTTTCGGCACAAGCCCCCGCTCCGGAGCGCACCGCGGCCGGCAGGATGCTCTCTGCTGGCGAAGGTGCCGCTTCTCCGGCAAGGAAGCCTCTGCCGCTTCTCCTGCACACGGAGAGCGTGCTAGCTGCTGAAACGTGAAGAAAGAAGCTGCAGAACACTGGCACTGAGCGTGCAGCTTTCCAGCGGAGAGAAAAAGCTACTTTAACACTCTGCAAGCCTTTCCACTCCCAAAAACATGCACATGGAAGGAGCTGCTGCAAAACCGATGCTGTGCTCGCTGCTGCTCCTCCTGAAGCTCTGGCTGCTAAATCTGAGGCTTTCCTTCCAATTTCAAGCTGCAAAGCACTTGCTGAATTCCAGGGAAAGTCCGGGAGGCATTTGCTGTGCTGGCACACTTTCTCCTTCCTAGACAGAGTGGAAAAGCTTTTCCCTGCCGTGTAGGCGACAAGAGACGCATTAGACGGCGATCCGGAGCTGTCCGAAGGTAAGCGCCTGTTGCCGGCCTCTTTCGGCACAAGCCCCCGCTCCGGAGCGCACCGCGGCCGGCAGGATGCTCTCTGCCGGCGAAGGTGCCGCTTCTCCGGCAAGGAAGCCTCTGCCGCTTCTCCTGCACACGGAGAGCGTGCTAGCTGCTGAAACGTGAAGAAAGAAGCTGCAGAACACTGGCACTGAGCGTGCAGCTTTCCAGCGGAGAGAAAAAGCTACTTTAACACTCTGCAAGCCTTTCAACTCCCAAAAACATGCACATGGAAGGAGCTGCTGCAAAAGCGATGCTGTGCTCGCTGCTGCTCCTCCTGAAGCTCTGGCTGCTAAATCTGAGGCTTTCCTTCCAATTTCAAGCTGCAAAGCACTTGCTGAATTCCAGGGAAAGCCCGGGAGGCATTTGCTGTGCTGGCACACTTTCTCCTTCCTAGACAGAGTGGAAAAGCTTTTCCCTGCCGTGTAGGCGACAAGAGACGCATTAGACGGCGATCCGGAGCTGTCCGAAGGTAAGCGCCTGTTGCCGGCCTCTTAAGGCACAAGCCCCCGCTCCGGAGCGCACCGCGGCCGGCAGGATGCTCTCTGCCGGCGAAGGTGCCGCTTCTCCGGCAAGGAAGCCTCTGCCGCTTCTCCAGCACACGGAGAGCGTGCTAGCTGCTGAAACGTGAAGAAAGAAGCTGCAGAAGACTGGCACTGAGCGTGCAGCTTTCCAGCGGAGAGAAAAAGCTACTTGAACACTCTGCAAGCCTTTCCACTCCCAAAAACATGCACATGGAAGGAGCTGCTGCAAAACCGATGCTGTGCTCGCTGCTGCTCCTCCTGAAGCTCTGGCTGCTAAATCTGAGGCTTTCCTTCCAATTTCAAGCTGCAAAGCACTTGCTGAATTCCAGGGAAAGCCCGGGAGGCATTTGCTGTGCTGGCACACTTTCTCCTTCCTAGACAGAGTGGAAAAGCTTTTCCCTGCCGTGTAGGCGACAAGAGACGCATTAGACGGCGATCCGGAGCTGTCCGAAGGTAAGCGCCTGTTGCCGGCCTCTTTCGGCACAAGCCCCCGCTCCGGAGCGCACCGCGGCCGGCAGGATGCTCTCTGCCGGCGAAGGTGCCGCTTCTCCGGCAAGGAAGCCTCTGCCGCTTCTCCTGCACACGGAGAGCGTGCTAGCTGCTGAAACGTGAAGAAAGAAGCTGCAGAACACTGGCACTGAGCGTGCAGCTTTCCAGCGGAGAGAAAAAGCTACTTTAACACTCTGCAAGCCTTTCAACTCCCAAAAACATGCACATGGAAGGAGCTGCTGCAAAACCGATGCTGTGCTCGCTGCTGCTCCTCCTGAAGCTCTGGCTGCTAAATCTGAGGCTTTCCTTCCAATTTCAAGCTGCAAAGCACTTGCTGAATTCCAGGGAAAGTCCGGGAGGCATTTGCTGTGCTGGCACACTTTCTCCTTCCTAGACAGAGTGGAAAAGCTTTTCCCTGCCGTGTAGGCGACAAGAGACGCATTAGACGGCGATCCGGAGCTGTCCGAAGGTAAGCGCCTGTTGCCGGCCTCTTTCGGCACAAGCCCCCGCTCCGGAGCGCACCGCGGCCGGCAGGATGCTCTCTGCCGGCGAAGGTGCCGCTTCTCCGGCAAGGAAGCCTCTGCCGCTTCTCCTGCACACGGAAAGCGTGCTAGCTGCTGAAACGTGAAGAAAGAAGCTGCAGAAGACTGGCACTGAGCGTGCATCTTTCCAGCGGAGAGAAAAAGCTACTTTAACACTCTGCAAGCCTTTCCACTCCCAAAAACATGCACATGGAAGGAGCTGCTGCAAAACCGATGCTGTGCTCGCTGCTGCTCCTCCTGAAGCTCTGGCTGCTAAATCTGAGGCTTTCCTTCCAATTTCAAGCTGCAAAGCACTTGCTGAATTCCAGGGAAAGCCCGGGAGGCATTTGCTGTGCTGGCACACTTTCTCCTTCCTAGACAGAGTGGAAAAGCTTTTCCCTGCCGTGTAGGCGACAAGAGACGCATTAGACGGCGATCCGGAGCTGTCCGAAGGTAAGCGCCTGTTGCCGGCCTCTTTCGGCACAAGCCCCCGCTCCGGAGCGCACCGCGGCCGGCAGGATGCTCTCTGCCGGCGAAGGTGCCGCTTCTCCGGCAAGGAAGCCTCTGCCGCTTCTCCAGCACACGGAGAGCGTGCTAGCTGCAGAAACGTGAAGAAAGAAGCTGCAGAACACTGGCACTGAGCGTGCAGCTTTCCAGCGGAGAGAAAAAGCTACTTTAACACTCTGCAAGCCTTTCCACTCCCAAAAACATGCACATGGAAGGAGCTGCTGCAAAACCGATGCTGTGCTCGCTGCTGCTCCTCCTGAAGCTCTGGCTGCTAAATCTGAGGCTTTCCTTCCAATTTCAAGCTGCAAAGCACTTGCTGAATTCCAGGGAAAGTCCGGGAGGCATTTGCTGTGCTGGCACACTTTCTCCTTCCTAGACAGAGTGGAAAAGCTTTTCCCTGCCGTGTAGGCGACAAGAGACGCATTAGACGGCGATCCGGAGCTGTCCGAAGGTAAGCGCCTGTTGCCGGCCTCTTTCGGCACAAGCCCCCGCTCCGGAGCGCACCGCGGCCGGCAGGATGCTCTCTGCCGGCGAAGGTGCCGCTTCTCCGGCAAGGAAGCCTCTGCCGCTTCTCCAGCACACGGAGAGCGTGCTAGCTGCTGAAACGTGAAGAAAGAAGCTGCAGAACACTGGCACTGAGCGTGCAGCTTTCCAGCGGAGAGAAAAAGCTACTTTAACACTCTGCAAGCCTTTCCACTCCCAAAAACATGCACATGGAAGGAGCTGCTGCAAAAGCGATGCTGTGCTCGCTGCTGCTCCTCCTGAAGCTCTGGCTGCTAAATCTGAGGCTTTCCTTCCAATTTCAAGCTGCAAAGCACTTGCTGAATTCCAGGGAAAGCCCGGGAGGCATTTGCTGTGCTGGCACACTTTCTCCTTCCTAGACAGAGTGGAAAAGCTTTTCCCTGCCGTGTAGGCGACAAGAGACGCATTAGACGGCGATCCGGAGCTGTCCGAAGGTAAGCGCCTGTTGCCGGCCTCTTTCGGCACAAGCCCCCGCTCCGGAGCGCACCGCGGCCGGCAGGATGCTCTCTGCCGGCGAAGGTGCCGCTTCTCCGGCAAGGAAGCCTCTGCCGCTTCTCCTGCACACGGAGAGCGTGCTAGCTGCTGAAACGTGAAGAAAGAAGCTGCAGAACACTGGCACTGAGCGTGCAGCTTTCCAGCGGAGAGAAAAAGCTACTTTAACACTCTGCAAGCCTTTCCACTCCCAAAAACATGCACATGGAAGGAGCTGCTGCAAAAGCGATGCTGTGCTCGCTGCTGCTCCTCCTGAAGCTCTGGCTGCTAAATCTGAGGCTTTCCTTCCAATTTCAAGCTGCAAAGCACTTGCTGAATTCCAGGGAAAGTCCGGGAGGCATTTGCTGTGCTGGCACACTTTCTCCTTCCTAGACAGAGTGGAAAAGCTTTTCCCTGCCGTGTAGGCGACAAGAGACGCATTAGACGGCGATCCGGAGCTGTCCGAAGGTAAGCGCCTGTTGCCGGCCTCTTTCGGCACAAGCCCCCGCTCCGGAGCGCACCGCGGCCGGCAGGATGCTCTCTGCCGGCGAAGGTGCCGCTTCTCCGGCAAGGAAGCCTCTGCCGCTTCTCCAGCACACGGAGAGCGTGCTAGGTGCTGAAACGTGAAGAAAGAAGCTGCAGAACACTGGCACTGAGCGTGCAGCTTTCCAGCGGAGAGAAAAAGCTACTTTAACACTCTGCAAGCCTTTCAACTCCCAAAAACATGCACATGGAAGGAGCTGTGCAAAACCGATGCTGTGCTCGCTGCTGCTCCTCCTGAAGCTCTGGCTGCTAAATCTGAGGCTTTCCTTCCAATTTCAAGCTGCAAAGCACTTGCTGAATTCCAGGGAAAGCCCGGGAGGCATTTGCTGTGCTGGCACACTTTCTCCTTCCTAGACAGAGTGGAAAAGCTTTTCCCTGCCGTGTAGGCGACAAGAGACGCATTAGACGGCGATCCGGAGCTGTCCGAAGGTAAGCGCCTGTTGCCGGCCTCTTAAGGCACAAGCCCCCGCTCCGGAGCGCACCGCGGCCGGCAGGATGCTCTCTGCCGGCGAAGGTGCCGCTTCTCCGGCAAGGAAGCCTCTGCCGCTTCTCCAGCACACGGAGAGCGTGCTAGCTGCTGAAACGTGAAGAAAGAAGCTGCAGAAGACTGGCACTGAGCGTGCAGCTTTCCAGCGGAGAGAAAAAGCTACTTGAACACTCTGCAAGCCTTTCCACTCCCAAAAACATGCACATGGAAGGAGCTGCTGCAAAACCGATGCTGTGCTCGCTGCTGCTCCTCCTGAAGCTCTGGCTGCTAAATCTGAGGCTTTCCTTCCAATTTCAAGCTGCAAAGCACTTGCTGAATTCCAGGGAAAGCCCGGGAGGCATTTGCTGTGCTGGCACACTTTCTCCTTCCTAGACAGAGTGGAAAAGCTTTTCCCTGCCGTGTAGGCGACAAGAGACGCATTAGACGGCGATCCGGAGCTGTCCGAAGGTAAGCGCCTGTTGCCGGCCTCTTTCGGCACAAGCCCCCGCTCCGGAGCGCACCGCGGCCGGCAGGATGCTCTCTGCCGGCGAAGGTGCCGCTTCTCCGGCAAGGAAGCCTCTGCCGCTTCTCCTGCACACGGAGAGCGTGCTAGCTGCTGAAACGTGAAGAAAGAAGCTGCAGAACACTGGCACTGAGCGTGCAGCTTTCCAGCGGAGAGAAAAAGCTACTTTAACACTCTGCAAGCCTTTCAACTCCCAAAAACATGCACATGGAAGGAGCTGCTGCAAAACCGATGCTGTGCTCGCTGCTGCTCCTCCTGAAGCTCTGGCTGCTAAATCTGAGGCTTTCCTTCCAATTTCAAGCTGCAAAGCACTTGCTGAATTCCAGGGAAAGCCCGGGAGGCATTTGCTGTGCTGGCACACTTTCTCCTTCCTAGACAGAGTGGAAAAGCTTTTCCCTGCCGTGTAGGCGACAAGAGACGCATTAGACGGGGATCCGGAGCTGTCCGAAGGTAAGCGCCTGTTGCCGGCCTCTTTCGGCACAAGCCCCCGCTCCGGAGCGCACCGCGGCCGGCAGGATGCTCTCTGCCGGCGAAGGTGCCGCTTCTCCGGCAAGGAAGCCTCTGCCGCTTCTCCAGCACACGGAGAGCGTGCTAGCTGCTGAAACGTGAAGAAAGAAGCTGCAGAAGACTGGCACTGAGCGTGCAGCTTTCCAGCGGAGAGAAAAAGCTACTTTAACACTCTGCAAGCCTTTCCACTCCCAAAAACATGCACATGGAAGGAGCTGCTGCAAAACCGATGCTGTGCTCGCTGCTGCTCCTCCTGAAGCTCTGGCTGCTAAATCTGAGGCTTTCCTTCCAATTTCAAGCTGCAAAGCACTTGCTGAATTCCAGGGAAAGCCCGGGAGGCATTTGCTGTGCTGGCACACTTTCTCCTTCCTAGACAGAGTGGAAAAGCTTTTCCCTGCCGTGTAGGCGACAAGAGACGCATTAGACGGCGATCCGGAGCTGTCCGAAGGTAAGCGCCTGTTGCCGGCCTCTTTCGGCACAAGCCCCCGCTCCGGAGCGCACCGCGGCCGGCAGGATGCTCTCTGCCGGCGAAGGTGCCGCTTCTCCGGCAAGGAAGCCTCTGCCGCTTCTCCTGCACACGGAGAGCGTGCTAGCTGCTGAAACGTGAAGAAAGAAGCTGCAGAAGACTGGCACTGAGCGTGCAGCTTTCCAGCGGAGAGAAAAAGCTACTTTAACACTCTGCAAGCCTTTCAACTCCCAAAAACATGCACATGGAAGGAGCTGCTGCAAAACCGATGCTGTGCTCGCTGCTGCTCCTCCTGAAGCTCTGGCTGCTAAATCTGAGGCTTTCCTTCCAATTTCAAGCTGCAAAGCACTTGCTGAATTCCAGGGAAAGCCCGGGAGGCATTTGCTGTGCTGGCACACTTTCTCCTTCCTAGACAGAGTGGAAAAGCTTTTCCCTGCCGTGTAGGCGACAAGAGACGCATTAGACGGCGATCCGGAGCTGTCCGAAGGTAAGCGCCTGTTGCCGGCCTCTTTCGGCACAAGCCCCCGCTCCGGAGCGCACCGCGGCCGGCAGGATGCTCTCTGCCGGCGAAGGTGCCGCTTCTCCGGCAAGGAAGCCTCTGCCGCTTCTCCAGCACACGGAGAGCGTGCTAGCTGCTGAAACGTGAAGAAAGAAGCTGCAGAACACTGGCACTGAGCGTGCAGCTTTCCAGCGGAGAGAAAAAGCTACTTGAACACTCTGCAAGCCTTTCAACTCCCAAAAACATGCACATGGAAGGAGCTGCTGCAAAAGCGATGCTGTGCTCGCTGCTGCTCCTCCTGAAGCTCTGGCTGCTAAATCTGAGGCTTTCCTTCCAATTTCAAGCTGCAAAGCACTTGCTGAATTCCAGGGAAAGCCCGGGAGGCATTTGCTGTGCTGGCACACTTTCTCCTTCCTAGACAGAGTGGAAAAGCTTTTCCCTGCCGTGTAGGCGACAAGAGACGCATTAGACGGCGATCCGGAGCTGTCCGAAGGTAAGCGCCTGTTGCCGGCCTCTTTCGGCACAAGCCCCCGCTCCGGAGCGCACCGCGGCCGGCAGGATGCTCTCTGCCGGCGAAGGTGCCGCTTCTCCGGCAAGGAAGCCTCTGCCGCTTCTCCTGCACACGGAGAGCGTGCTAGCTGCTGAAACGTGAAGAAAGAAGCTGCAGAACACTGGCACTGAGCGTGCAGCTTTCCAGCGGAGAGAAAAAGCTACTTTAACACTCTGCAAGCCTTTCCACTCCCAAAAACATGCACATGGAAGGAGCTGCTGCAAAACCGATGCTGTGCTCGCTGCTGCTCCTCCTGAAGCTCTGGCTGCTAAATCTGAGGCTTTCCTTCCAATTTCAAGCTGCAAAGCACTTGCTGAATTCCAGGGAAAGTCCGGGAGGCATTTGCTGTGCTGGCACACTTTCTCCTTCCTAGACAGAGTGGAAAAGCTTTTCCCTGCCGTGTAGGCGACAAGAGACGCATTAGACGGCGATCCGGAGCTGTCCGAAGGTAAGCGCCTGTTGCCGGCCTCTTTCGGCACAAGCCCCCGCTCCGGAGCGCACCGCGGCCGGCAGGATGCTCTCTGCCGGCGAAGGTGCCGCTTCTCCGGCAAGGAAGCCTCTGCCGCTTCTCCAGCACACGGAGAGCGTGCTAGGTGCTGAAACGTGAAGAAAGAAGCTGCAGAACACTGGCACTGAGCGTGCAGCTTTCCAGCGGAGAGAAAAAGCTACTTTAACACTCTGCAAGCCTTTCAACTCCCAAAAACATGCACATGGAAGGAGCTGTGCAAAACCGATGCTGTGCTCGCTGCTGCTCCTCCTGAAGCTCTGGCTGCTAAATCTGAGGCTTTCCTTCCAATTTCAAGCTGCAAAGCACTTGCTGAATTCCAGGGAAAGCCCGGGAGGCATTTGCTGTGCTGGCACACTTTCTCCTTCCTAGACAGAGTGGAAAAGCTTTTCCCTGCCGTGTAGGCGACAAGAGACGCATTAGACGGCGATCCGGAGCTGTCCGAAGGTAAGCGCCTGTTGCCGGCCTCTTTCGGCACAAGCCCCCGCTCCGGAGCGCACCGCGGCCGGCAGGATGCTCTCTGCCGGCGAAGGTGCCGCTTCTCCGGCAAGGAAGCCTCTGCCGCTTCTCCTGCACACGGAGAGCGTGCTAGCTGCTGAAACGTGAAGAAAGAAGCTGCAGAACACTGGCACTGAGCGTGCAGCTTTCCAGCGGAGAGAAAAAGCTACTTTAACACTCTGCAAGCCTTTCCACTCCCAAAAACATGCACATGGAAGGAGCTGCTGCAAAACCGATGCTGTGCTCGCTGCTGCTCCTCCTGAAGCTCTGGCTGCTAAATCTGAGGCTTTCCTTCCAATTTCAAGCTGCAAAGCACTTGCTGAATTCCAGGGAAAGTCCGGGAGGCATTTGCTGTGCTGGCACACTTTCTCCTTCCTAGACAGAGTGGAAAAGCTTTTCCCTGCCGTGTAGGCGACAAGAGACGCATTAGACGGCGATCCGGAGCTGTCCGAAGGTAAGCGCCTGTTGCCGGCCTCTTTCGGCACAAGCCCCCGCTCCGGAGCGCACCGCGGCCGGCAGGATGCTCTCTGCCGGCGAAGGTGCCGCTTCTCCGGCAAGGAAGCCTCTGCCGCTTCTCCTGCACACGGAGAGCGTGCTAGCTGCTGAAACGTGAAGAAAGAAGCTGCAGAACACTGGCACTGAGCGTGCAGCTTTCCAGCGGAGAGAAAAAGCTACTTTAACACTCTGCAAGCCTTTCCACTCCCAAAAACATGCACATGGAAGGAGCTGCTGCAAAACCGATGCTGTGCTCGCTGCTGCTCCTCCTGAAGCTCTGGCTGCTAAATCTGAGGCTTTCCTTCCAATTTCAAGCTGCAAAGCACTTGCTGAATTCCAGGGAAAGCCCGGGAGGCATTTGCTGTGCTGGCACACTTTCTCCTTCCTAGACAGAGTGGAAAAGCTTTTCCCTGCCGTGTAGGCGACAAGAGACGCATTAGACGGGGATCCGGAGCTGTCCGAAGGTAAGCGCCTGTTGCCGGCCTCTTTCGGCACAAGCCCCCGCTCCGGAGCGCACCGCGGCCGGCAGGATGCTCTCTGCCGGCGAAGGTGCCGCTTCTCCGGCAAGGAAGCCTCTGCCGCTTCTCCAGCACACGGAGAGCGTGCTAGCTGCTGAAACGTGAAGAAAGAAGCTGCAGAAGACTGGCACTGAGCGTGCAGCTTTCCAGCGGAGAGAAAAAGCTACTTTAACACTCTGCAAGCCTTTCCACTCCCAAAAACATGCACATGGAAGGAGCTGCTGCAAAACCGATGCTGTGCTCGCTGCTGCTCCTCCTGAAGCTCTGGCTGCTAAATCTGAGGCTTTCCTTCCAATTTCAAGCTGCAAAGCACTTGCTGAATTCCAGGGAAAGTCCGGGAGGCATTTGCTGTGCTGGCACACTTTCTCCTTCCTAGACAGAGTGGAAAAGCTTTTCCCTGCCGTGTAGGCGACAAGAGACGCATTAGACGGCGATCCGGAGCTGTCCGAAGGTAAGCGCCTGTTGCCGGCCTCTTTCGGCACAAGCCCCCGCTCCGGAGCGCACCGCGGCCGGCAGGATGCTCTCTGCCGGCGAAGGTGCCGCTTCTCCGGCAAGGAAGCCTCTGCCGCTTCTCCTGCACACGGAGAGCGTGCTAGCTGCTGAAACGTGAAGAAAGAAGCTGCAGAAGACTGGCACTGAGCGTGCAGCTTTCCAGCGGAGAGAAAAAGCTACTTTAACACTCTGCAAGCCTTTCAACTCCCAAAAACATGCACATGGAAGGAGCTGCTGCAAAACCGATGCTGTGCTCGCTGCTGCTCCTCCTGAAGCTCTGGCTGCTAAATCTGAGGCTTTCCTTCCAATTTCAAGCTGCAAAGCACTTGCTGAATTCCAGGGAAAGCCCGGGAGGCATTTGCTGTGCTGGCACACTTTCTCCTTCCTAGACAGAGTGGAAAAGCTTTTCCCTGCCGTGTAGGCGACAAGAGACGCATTAGACGGCGATCCGGAGCTGTCCGAAGGTAAGCGCCTGTTGCCGGCCTCTTTCGGCACAAGCCCCCGCTCCGGAGCGCACCGCGGCCGGCAGGATGCTCTCTGCCGGCGAAGGTGCCGCTTCTCCGGCAAGGAAGCCTCTGCCGCTTCTCCAGCACACGGAGAGCGTGCTAGCTGCTGAAACGTGAAGAAAGAAGCTGCAGAACACTGGCACTGAGCGTGCAGCTTTCCAGCGGAGAGAAAAAGCTACTTGAACACTCTGCAAGCCTTTCAACTCCCAAAAACATGCACATGGAAGGAGCTGCTGCAAAAGCGATGCTGTGCTCGCTGCTGCTCCTCCTGAAGCTCTGGCTGCTAAATCTGAGGCTTTCCTTCCAATTTCAAGCTGCAAAGCACTTGCTGAATTCCAGGGAAAGCCCGGGAGGCATTTGCTGTGCTGGCACACTTTCTCCTTCCTAGACAGAGTGGAAAAGCTTTTCCCTGCCGTGTAGGCGACAAGAGACGCATTAGACGGCGATCCGGAGCTGTCCGAAGGTAAGCGCCTGTTGCCGGCCTCTTTCGGCACAAGCCCCCGCTCCGGAGCGCACCGCGGCCGGCAGGATGCTCTCTGCCGGCGAAGGTGCCGCTTCTCCGGCAAGGAAGCCTCTGCCGCTTCTCCTGCACACGGAGAGCGTGCTAGCTGCTGAAACGTGAAGAAAGAAGCTGCAGAACACTGGCACTGAGCGTGCAGCTTTCCAGCGGAGAGAAAAAGCTACTTTAACACTCTGCAAGCCTTTCAACTCCCAAAAACATGCACATGGAAGGAGCTGCTGCAAAAGCGATGCTGTGCTCGCTGCTGCTCCTCCTGAAGCTCTGGCTGCTAAATCTGAGGCTTTCCTTCCAATTTCAAGCTGCAAAGCACTTGCTGAATTCCAGGGAAAGCCCGGGAGGCATTTGCTGTGCTGGCACACTTTCTCCTTCCTAGACAGAGTGGAAAAGCTTTTCCCTGCCGTGTAGGCGACAAGAGACGCATTAGACGGCGATCCGGAGCTGTCCGAAGGTAAGCGCCTGTTGCCGGCCTCTTTCGGCACAAGCCCCCGCTCCGGAGCGCACCGCGGCCGGCAGGATGCTCTCTGCCGGCGAAGGTGCCGCTTCTCCGGCAAGGAAGCCTCTGCCGCTTCTCCAGCACACGGAGAGCGTGCTAGCTGCTGAAACGTGAAGAAAGAAGCTGCAGAAGACTGGCACTGAGCGTGCAGCTTTCCAGCGGAGAGAAAAAGCTACTTGAACACTCTGCAAGCCTTTCCACTCCCAAAAACATGCACATGGAAGGAGCTGCTGCAAAAGCGATGCTGTGCTCGCTGCTGCTCCTCCTGAAGCTCTGGCTGCTAAATCTGAGGCTTTCCTTCCAATTTCAAGCTGCAAAGCACTTGCTGAATTCCAGGGAAAGTCCGGGAGGCATTTGCTGTGCTGGCACACTTTCTCCTTCCTAGACAGAGTGGAAAAGCTTTTCCCTGCCGTGTAGGCGACAAGAGACGCATTAGACGGCGATCCGGAGCTGTCCGAAGGTAAGCGCCTGTTGCCGGCCTCTTTCGGCACAAGCCCCCGCTCCGGAGCGCACCGCGGCCGGCAGGATGCTCTCTGCCGGCGAAGGTGCCGCTTCTCCGGCAAGGAAGCCTCTGCCGCTTCTCCTGCACACGGAGAGCGTGCTAGCTGCTGAAACGTGAAGAAAGAAGCTGCAGAAGACTGGCACTGAGCGTGCAGCTTTCCAGCGGAGAGAAAAAGCTACTTTAACACTCTGCAAGCCTTTCCACTCCCAAAAACATGCACATGGAAGGAGCTGCTGCAAAAGCGATGCTGTGCTCGCTGCTGCTCCTCCTGAAGCTCTGGCTGCTAAATCTGAGGCTTTCCTTCCAATTTCAAGCTGCAAAGCACTTGCTGAATTCCAGGGAAAGTCCGGGAGGCATTTGCTGTGCTGGCACACTTTCTCCTTCCTAGACAGAGTGGAAAAGCTTTTCCCTGCCGTGTAGGCGACAAGAGACGCATTAGACGGCGATCCGGAGCTGTCCGAAGGTAAGCGCCTGTTGCCGGCCTCTTTCGGCACAAGCCCCCGCTCCGGAGCGCACCGCGGCCGGCAGGATGCTCTCTGCCGGCGAAGGTGCCGCTTCTCCGGCAAGGAAGCCTCTGCCGCTTCTCCTGCACACGGAGAGCGTGCTAGCTGCTGAAACGTGAAGAAAGAAGCTGCAGAACACTGGCACTGAGCGTGCAGCTTTCCAGCGGAGAGAAAAAGCTATATTAACACTCTGCAAGCCTTTCCACTCCCAAAAACATGCACATGGAAGGAGCTGCTGCAAAACCGATGCTGTGCTCGCTGCTGCTCCTCCTGAAGCTCTGGCTGCTAAATCTGAGGCTTTCCTTCCAATTTCAAGCTGCAAAGCACTTGCTGAATTCCAGGGAAAGTCCGGGAGGCATTTGCTGTGCTGGCACACTTTCTCCTTCCTAGACAGAGTGGAAAAGCTTTTCCCTGCCGTGTAGGCGACAAGAGACGCATTAGACGGCGATCCGGAGCTGTCCGAAGGTAAGCGCCTGTTGCCGGCCTCTTTCGGCACAAGCCCCCGCTCCGGAGCGCACCGCGGCCGGCAGGATGCTCTCTGCCGGCGAAGGTGCCGCTTCTCCGGCAAGGAAGCCTCTGCCGCTTCTCCTGCACACGGAGAGCGTGCTAGCTGCTGAAACGTGAAGAAAGAAGCTGCAGAACACTGGCACTGAGCGTGCAGCTTTCCAGCGGAGAGAAAAAGCTACTTTAACACTCTGCAAGCCTTTCCACTCCCAAAAACATGCACATGGAAGGAGCTGCTGCAAAACCGATGCTGTGCTCGCTGCTGCTCCTCCTGAAGCTCTGGCTGCTAAATCTGAGGCTTTCCTTCCAATTTCAAGCTGCAAAGCACTTGCTGAATTCCAGGGAAAGCCCGGGAGGCATTTGCTGTGCTGGCACACTTTCTCCTTCCTAGACAGAGTGGAAAAGCTTTTCCCTGCCGTGTAGGCGACAAGAGACGCATTAGACGGGGATCCGGAGCTGTCCGAAGGTAAGCGCCTGTTGCCGGCCTCTTTCGGCACAAGCCCCCGCTCCGGAGCGCACCGCGGCCGGCAGGATGCTCTCTGCCGGCGAAGGTGCCGCTTCTCCGGCAAGGAAGCCTCTGCCGCTTCTCCAGCACACGGAGAGCGTGCTAGCTGCTGAAACGTGAAGAAAGAAGCTGCAGAAGACTGGCACTGAGCGTGCAGCTTTCCAGCGGAGAGAAAAAGCTACTTTAACACTCTGCAAGCCTTTCCACTCCCAAAAACATGCACATGGAAGGAGCTGCTGCAAAACCGATGCTGTGCTCGCTGCTGCTCCTCCTGAAGCTCTGGCTGCTAAATCTGAGGCTTTCCTTCCAATTTCAAGCTGCAAAGCACTTGCTGAATTCCAGGGAAAGTCCGGGAGGCATTTGCTGTGCTGGCACACTTTCTCCTTCCTAGACAGAGTGGAAAAGCTTTTCCCTGCCGTGTAGGCGACAAGAGACGCATTAGACGGCGATCCGGAGCTGTCCGAAGGTAAGCGCCTGTTGCCGGCCTCTTTCGGCACAAGCCCCCGCTCCGGAGCGCACCGCGGCCGGCAGGATGCTCTCTGCCGGCGAAGGTGCCGCTTCTCCGGCAAGGAAGCCTCTGCCGCTTCTCCTGCACACGGAGAGCGTGCTAGCTGCTGAAACGTGAAGAAAGAAGCTGCAGAAGACTGGCACTGAGCGTGCAGCTTTCCAGCGGAGAGAAAAAGCTACTTTAACACTCTGCAAGCCTTTCAACTCCCAAAAACATGCACATGGAAGGAGCTGCTGCAAAACCGATGCTGTGCTCGCTGCTGCTCCTCCTGAAGCTCTGGCTGCTAAATCTGAGGCTTTCCTTCCAATTTCAAGCTGCAAAGCACTTGCTGAATTCCAGGGAAAGCCCGGGAGGCATTTGCTGTGCTGGCACACTTTCTCCTTCCTAGACAGAGTGGAAAAGCTTTTCCCTGCCGTGTAGGCGACAAGAGACGCATTAGACGGCGATCCGGAGCTGTCCGAAGGTAAGCGCCTGTTGCCGGCCTCTTTCGGCACAAGCCCCCGCTCCGGAGCGCACCGCGGCCGGCAGGATGCTCTCTGCCGGCGAAGGTGCCGCTTCTCCGGCAAGGAAGCCTCTGCCGCTTCTCCAGCACACGGAGAGCGTGCTAGCTGCTGAAACGTGAAGAAAGAAGCTGCAGAACACTGGCACTGAGCGTGCAGCTTTCCAGCGGAGAGAAAAAGCTACTTGAACACTCTGCAAGCCTTTCAACTCCCAAAAACATGCACATGGAAGGAGCTGCTGCAAAAGCGATGCTGTGCTCGCTGCTGCTCCTCCTGAAGCTCTGGCTGCTAAATCTGAGGCTTTCCTTCCAATTTCAAGCTGCAAAGCACTTGCTGAATTCCAGGGAAAGCCCGGGAGGCATTTGCTGTGCTGGCACACTTTCTCCTTCCTAGACAGAGTGGAAAAGCTTTTCCCTGCCGTGTAGGCGACAAGAGACGCATTAGACGGCGATCCGGAGCTGTCCGAAGGTAAGCGCCTGTTGCCGGCCTCTTTCGGCACAAGCCCCCGCTCCGGAGCGCACCGCGGCCGGCAGGATGCTCTCTGCCGGCGAAGGTGCCGCTTCTCCGGCAAGGAAGCCTCTGCCGCTTCTCCTGCACACGGAGAGCGTGCTAGCTGCTGAAACGTGAAGAAAGAAGCTGCAGAACACTGGCACTGAGCGTGCAGCTTTCCAGCGGAGAGAAAAAGCTACTTTAACACTCTGCAAGCCTTTCAACTCCCAAAAACATGCACATGGAAGGAGCTGCTGCAAAAGCGATGCTGTGCTCGCTGCTGCTCCTCCTGAAGCTCTGGCTGCTAAATCTGAGGCTTTCCTTCCAATTTCAAGCTGCAAAGCACTTGCTGAATTCCAGGGAAAGCCCGGGAGGCATTTGCTGTGCTGGCACACTTTCTCCTTCCTAGACAGAGTGGAAAAGCTTTTCCCTGCCGTGTAGGCGACAAGAGACGCATTAGACGGCGATCCGGAGCTGTCCGAAGGTAAGCGCCTGTTGCCGGCCTCTTTCGGCACAAGCCCCCGCTCCGGAGCGCACCGCGGCCGGCAGGATGCTCTCTGCCGGCGAAGGTGCCGCTTCTCCGGCAAGGAAGCCTCTGCCGCTTCTCCAGCACACGGAGAGCGTGCTAGCTGCTGAAACGTGAAGAAAGAAGCTGCAGAAGACTGGCACTGAGCGTGCAGCTTTCCAGCGGAGAGAAAAAGCTACTTGAACACTCTGCAAGCCTTTCCACTCCCAAAAACATGCACATGGAAGGAGCTGCTGCAAAAGCGATGCTGTGCTCGCTGCTGCTCCTCCTGAAGCTCTGGCTGCTAAATCTGAGGCTTTCCTTCCAATTTCAAGCTGCAAAGCACTTGCTGAATTCCAGGGAAAGTCCGGGAGGCATTTGCTGTGCTGGCACACTTTCTCCTTCCTAGACAGAGTGGAAAAGCTTTTCCCTGCCGTGTAGGCGACAAGAGACGCATTAGACGGCGATCCGGAGCTGTCCGAAGGTAAGCGCCTGTTGCCGGCCTCTTTCGGCACAAGCCCCCGCTCCGGAGCGCACCGCGGCCGGCAGGATGCTCTCTGCCGGCGAAGGTGCCGCTTCTCCGGCAAGGAAGCCTCTGCCGCTTCTCCTGCACACGGAGAGCGTGCTAGCTGCTGAAACGTGAAGAAAGAAGCTGCAGAAGACTGGCACTGAGCGTGCAGCTTTCCAGCGGAGAGAAAAAGCTACTTTAACACTCTGCAAGCCTTTCCACTCCCAAAAACATGCACATGGAAGGAGCTGCTGCAAAAGCGATGCTGTGCTCGCTGCTGCTCCTCCTGAAGCTCTGGCTGCTAAATCTGAGGCTTTCCTTCCAATTTCAAGCTGCAAAGCACTTGCTGAATTCCAGGGAAAGTCCGGGAGGCATTTGCTGTGCTGGCACACTTTCTCCTTCCTAGACAGAGTGGAAAAGCTTTTCCCTGCCGTGTAGGCGACAAGAGACGCATTAGACGGCGATCCGGAGCTGTCCGAAGGTAAGCGCCTGTTGCCGGCCTCTTTCGGCACAAGCCCCCGCTCCGGAGCGCACCGCGGCCGGCAGGATGCTCTCTGCCGGCGAAGGTGCCGCTTCTCCGGCAAGGAAGCCTCTGCCGCTTCTCCTGCACACGGAGAGCGTGCTAGCTGCTGAAACGTGAAGAAAGAAGCTGCAGAACACTGGCACTGAGCGTGCAGCTTTCCAGCGGAGAGAAAAAGCTATATTAACACTCTGCAAGCCTTTCCACTCCCAAAAACATGCACATGGAAGGAGCTGCTGCAAAACCGATGCTGTGCTCGCTGCTGCTCCTCCTGAAGCTCTGGCTGCTAAATCTGAGGCTTTCCTTCCAATTTCAAGCTGCAAAGCACTTGCTGAATTCCAGGGAAAGCCCGGGAGGCATTTGCTGTGCTGGCACACTTTCTCCTTCCTAGACGGAGTGGAAAAGCTTTTCCCTGCCGTGTAGGCGACAAGAGACGCATTAGACGGGGATCCGGAGCTGTCCGAAGGTAAGCGCCTGTTGCCGGCCTCTTTCGGCACAAGCCCCCGCTCCGGAGCGCACCGCGGCCGGCAGGATGCTCTCTGCCGGCGAAGGTGCCGCTTCTCCGGCAAGGAAGCCTCTGCCGCTTCTCCTGCACACGGAGAGCGTGCTAGCTGCTGAAACGTGAAGAAAGAAGCTGCAGAACACTGGCACTGAGCGTGCAGCTTTCCAGCGGAGAGAAAAAGCTACTTTAACACTCTGCAAGCCTTTCAACTCCCAAAAACATGCACATGGAAGGAGCTGCTGCAAAAGCGATGCTGTGCTCGCTGCTGCTCCTCCTGAAGCTCTGGCTGCTAAATCTGAGGCTTTCCTTCCAATTTCAAGCTGCAAAGCACTTGCTGAATTCCAGGGAAAGTCCGGGAGGCATTTGCTGTGCTGGCACACTTTCTCCTTCCTAGACGGTGTGGAAAAGCTTTTCCCTGCCGTGTAGGCGACAAGAGACGCATTAGACGGGGATCCGGAGCTGTCCGAAGGTAAGCGCCTGTTGCCGGCCTCTTTCGGCACAAGCCCCCGCTCCGGAGCGCACCGCGGCCGGCAGGATGCTCTCTGCTGGCGAAGGTGCCGCTTCTCCGGCAAGGAAGCCTCTGCCGCTTCTCCAGCACACGGAGAGCGTGCTAGCTGCTGAAACGTGAAGAAAGAAGCTGCAGAAGACTGGCACTGAGCGTGCAGCTTTCCAGCGGAGAGAAAAAGCTACTTGAACACTCTGCAAGCCTTTCCACTCCCAAAAACATGCACATGGAAGGAGCTGCTGCAAAAGCGATGCTGTGCTCGCTGCTGCTCCTCCTGAAGCTCTGGCTGCTAAATCTGAGGCTTTCCTTCCAATTTCAAGCTGCAAAGCACTTGCTGAATTCCAGGGAAAGTCCGGGAGGCATTTGCTGTGCTGGCACACTTTCTCCTTCCTAGACAGAGTGGAAAAGCTTTTCCCTGCCGTGTAGGCGACAAGAGACGCATTAGACGGCGATCCGGAGCTGTCCGAAGGTAAGCGCCTGTTGCCGGCCTCTTTCGGCACAAGCCCCCGCTCCGGAGCGCACCGCGGCCGGCAGGATGCTCTCTGCCGGCGAAGGTGCCGCTTCTCCGGCAAGGAAGCCTCTGCCGCTTCTCCTGCACACGGAGAGCGTGCTAGCTGCTGAAACGTGAAGAAAGAAGCTGCAGAACACTGGCACTGAGCGTGCAGCTTTCCAGCGGAGAGAAAAAGCTACTTTAACACTCTGCAAGCCTTTCAACTCCCAAAAACATGCACATGGAAGGAGCTGCTGCAAAACCGATGCTGTGCTCGCTGCTGCTCCTCCTGAAGCTCTGGCTGCTAAATCTGAGGCTTTCCTTCCAATTTCAAGCTGCAAAGCACTTGCTGAATTCCAGGGAAAGCCCGGGAGGCATTTGCTGTGCTGGCACACTTTCTCCTTCCTAGACAGAGTGGAAAAGCTTTTCCCTGCCGTGTAGGCGACAAGAGACGCATTAGACGGCGATCCGGAGCTGTCCGAAGGTAAGCGCCTGTTGCCGGCCTCTTTCGGCACAAGCCCCCGCTCCGGAGCGCACCGCGGCCGGCAGGATGCTCTCTGCCGGCGAAGGTGCCGCTTCTCCGGCAAGGAAGCCTCTGCCGCTTCTCCAGCACACGGAGAGCGTGCTAGCTGCTGAAACGTGAAGAAAGAAGCTGCAGAAGACTGGCACTGAGCGTGCAGCTTTCCAGCGGAGAGAAAAAGCTACTTGAACACTCTGCAAGCCTTTCCACTCCCAAAAACATGCACATGGAAGGAGCTGCTGCAAAACCGATGCTGTGCTCGCTGCTGCTCCTCCTGAAGCTCTGGCTGCTAAATCTGAGGCTTTCCTTCCAATTTCAAGCTGCAAAGCACTTGCTGAATTCCAGGGAAAGCCCGGGAGGCATTTGCTGTGCTGGCACACTTTCTCCTTCCTAGACAGAGTGGAAAAGCTTTTCCCTGCCGTGTAGGCGACAAGAGACGCATTAGACGGCGATCCGGAGCTGTCCGAAGGTAAGCGCCTGTTGCCGGCCTCTTTCGGCACAAGCCCCCGCTCCGGAGCGCACCGCGGCCGGCAGGATGCTCTCTGCCGGCGAAGGTGCCGCTTCTCCGGCAAGGAAGCCTCTGCCGCTTCTCCTGCACACGGAGAGCGTGCTAGCTGCTGAAACGTGAAGAAAGAAGCTGCAGAACACTGGCACTGAGCGTGCAGCTTTCCAGCGGAGAGAAAAAGCTACTTTAACACTCTGCAAGCCTTTCCACTCCCAAAAACATGCACATGGAAGGAGCTGCTGCAAAACCGATGCTGTGCTCGCTGCTGCTCCTCCTGAAGCTCTGGCTGCTAAATCTGAGGCTTTCCTTCCAATTTCAAGCTGCAAAGCACTTGCTGAATTCCAGGGAAAGTCCGGGAGGCATTTGCTGTGCTGGCACACTTTCTCCTTCCTAGACAGAGTGGAAAAGCTTTTCCCTGCCGTGTAGGCGACAAGAGACGCATTAGACGGCGATCCGGAGCTGTCCGAAGGTAAGCGCCTGTTGCCGGCCTCTTTCGGCACAAGCCCCCGCTCCGGAGCGCACCGCGGCCGGCAGGATGCTCTCTGCCGGCGAAGGTGCCGCTTCTCCGGCAAGGAAGCCTCTGCCGCTTCTCCTGCACACGGAGAGCGTGCTAGCTGCTGAAACGTGAAGAAAGAAGCTGCAGAACACTGGCACTGAGCGTGCAGCTTTCCAGCGGAGAGAAAAAGCTACTTTAACACTCTGCAAGCCTTTCCACTCCCAAAAACATGCACATGGAAGGAGCTGCTGCAAAACCGATGCTGTGCTCGCTGCTGCTCCTCCTGAAGCTCTGGCTGCTAAATCTGAGGCTTTCCTTCCAATTTCAAGCTGCAAAGCACTTGCTGAATTCCAGGGAAAGTCCGGGAGGCATTTGCTGTGCTGGCACACTTTCTCCTTCCTAGACAGAGTGGAAAAGCTTTTCCCTGCCGTGTAGGCGACAAGAGACGCATTAGACGGCGATCCGGAGCTGTCCGAAGGTAAGCGCCTGTTGCCGGCCTCTTTCGGCACAAGCCCCCGCTCCGGAGCGCACCGCGGCCGGCAGGATGCTCTCTGCCGGCGAAGGTGCCGCTTCTCCGGCAAGGAAGCCTCTGCCGCTTCTCCTGCACACGGAGAGCGTGCTAGCTGCTGAAACGTGAAGAAAGAAGCTGCAGAACACTGGCACTGAGCGTGCAGCTTTCCAGCGGAGAGAAAAAGCTACTTTAACACTCTGCAAGCCTTTCAACTCCCAAAAACATGCACATGGAAGGAGCTGCTGCAAAACCGATGCTGTGCTCGCTGCTGCTCCTCCTGAAGCTCTGGCTGCTAAATCTGAGGCTTTCCTTCCAATTTCAAGCTGCAAAGCACTTGCTGAATTCCAGGGAAAGCCCGGGAGGCATTTGCTGTGCTGGCACACTTTCTCCTTCCTAGACAGAGTGGAAAAGCTTTTCCCTGCCGTGTAGGCGACAAGAGACGCATTAGACGGCGATCCGGAGCTGTCCGAAGGTAAGCGCCTGTTGCCGGCCTCTTTCGGCACAAGCCCCCGCTCCGGAGCGCACCGCGGCCGGCAGGATGCTCTCTGCCGGCGAAGGTGCCGCTTCTCCGGCAAGGAAGCCTCTGCCGCTTCTCCTGCACACGGAGAGCGTGCTAGCTGCTGAAACGTGAAGAAAGAAGCTGCAGAACACTGGCACTGAGCGTGCAGCTTTCCAGCGGAGAGAAAAAGCTACTTGAACACTCTGCAAGCCTTTCCACTCCCAAAAACATGCACATGGAAGGAGCTGCTGCAAAAGCGATGCTGTGCTCGCTGCTGCTCCTCCTGAAGCTCTGGCTGCTAAATCTGAGGCTTTCCTTCCAATTTCAAGCTGCAAAGCACTTGCTGAATTCCAGGGAAAGCCCGGGAGGCATTTGCTGTGCTGGCACACTTTCTCCTTCCTAGACAGAGTGGAAAAGCTTTTCCCTGCCGTGTAGGCGACAAGAGACGCATTAGACGGCGATCCGGAGCTGTCCGAAGGTAAGCGCCTGTTGCCGGCCTCTTTCGGCACAAGCCCCCGCTCCGGAGCGCACCGCGGCCGGCAGGATGCTCTCTGCCGGCGAAGGTGCCGCTTCTCCGGCAAGGAAGCCTCTGCCGCTTCTCCTGCACACGGAGAGCGTGCTAGCTGCTGAAACGTGAAGAAAGAAGCTGCAGAACACTGGCACTGAGCGTGCAGCTTTCCAGCGGAGAGAAAAAGCTACTTTAACACTCTGCAAGCCTTTCCACTCCCAAAAACATGCACATGGAAGGAGCTGCTGCAAAAGCGATGCTGTGCTCGCTGCTGCTCCTCCTGAAGCTCTGGCTGCTAAATCTGAGGCTTTCCTTCCAATTTCAAGCTGCAAAGCACTTGCTGAATTCCAGGGAAAGTCCGGGAGGCATTTGCTGTGCTGGCACACTTTCTCCTTCCTAGACAGAGTGGAAAAGCTTTTCCCTGCCGTGTAGGCGACAAGAGACGCATTAGACGGCGATCCGGAGCTGTCCGAAGGTAAGCGCCTGTTGCCGGCCTCTTTCGGCACAAGCCCCCGCTCCGGAGCGCACCGCGGCCGGCAGGATGCTCTCTGCCGGCGAAGGTGCCGCTTCTCCGGCAAGGAAGCCTCTGCCGCTTCTCCAGCACACGGAGAGCGTGCTAGCTGCTGAAACGTGAAGAAAGAAGCTGCAGAAGACTGGCACTGAGCGTGCAGCTTTCCAGCGGAGAGAAAAAGCTACTTTAACACTCTGCAAGCCTTTCAACTCCCAAAAACATGCACATGGAAGGAGCTGCTGCAAAACCGATGCTGTGCTCGCTGCTGCTCCTCCTGAAGCTCTGGCTGCTAAATCTGAGGCTTTCCTTCCAATTTCAAGCTGCAAAGCACTTGCTGAATTCCAGGGAAAGTCCGGGAGGCATTTGCTGTGCTGGCACACTTTCTCCTTCCTAGACAGAGTGGAAAAGCTTTTCCCTGCCGTGTAGGCGACAAGAGACGCATTAGACGGCGATCCGGAGCTGTCCGAAGGTAAGCGCCTGTTGCCGGCCTCTTTCGGCACAAGCCCCCGCTCCGGAGCGCACCGCGGCCGGCAGGATGCTCTCTGCCGGCGAAGGTGCCGCTTCTCCGGCAAGGAAGCCTCTGCCGCTTCTCCTGCACACGGAGAGCGTGCTAGCTGCTGAAACGTGAAGAAAGAAGCTGCAGAACACTGGCACTGAGCGTGCAGCTTTCCAGCGGAGAGAAAAAGCTACTTTAACACTCTGCAAGCCTTTCAACTCCCAAAAACATGCACATGGAAGGAGCTGCTGCAAAAGCGATGCTGTGCTCGCTGCTGCTCCTCCTGAAGCTCTGGCTGCTAAATCTGAGGCTTTCCTTCCAATTTCAAGCTGCAAAGCACTTGCTGAATTCCAGGGAAAGCCCGGGAGGCATTTGCTGTGCTGGCACACTTTCTCCTTCCTAGACGGAGTGGAAAAGCTTTTCCCTGCCGTGTAGGCGACAAGAGACGCATTAGACGGCGATCCGGAGCTGTCCGAAGGTAAGCGCCTGTTGCCGGCCTCTTTCGGCACAAGCCCCCGCTCCGGAGCGCACCGCGGCCGGCAGGATGCTCTCTGCTGGCGAAGGTGCCGCTTCTCCGGCAAGGAAGCCTCTGCCGCTTCTCCAGCACACGGAGAGCGTGCTAGCTGCTGAAACGTGAAGAAAGAAGCTGCAGAACACTGGCACTGAGCGTGCAGCTTTCCAGCGGAGAGAAAAAGCTACTTTAACACTCTGCAAGCCTTTCCACTCCCAAAAACATGCACATGGAAGGAGCTGCTGCAAAAGCGATGCTGTGCTCGCTGCTGCTCCTCCTGAAGCTCTGGCTGCTAAATCTGAGGCTTTCCTTCCAATTTCAAGCTGCAAAGCACTTGCTGAATTCCAGGGAAAGCCCGGGAGGCATTTGCTGTGCTGGCACACTTTCTCCTTCCTAGACAGAGTGGAAAAGCTTTTCCCTGCCGTGTAGGCGACAAGAGACGCATTAGACGGCGATCCGGAGCTGTCCGAAGGTAAGCGCCTGTTGCCGGCCTCTTTCGGCACAAGCCCCCGCTCCGGAGCGCACCGCGGCCGGCAGGATGCTCTCTGCCGGCGAAGGTGCCGCTTCTCCGGCAAGGAAGCCTCTGCCGCTTCTCCAGCACACGGAGAGCGTGCTAGCTGCTGAAACGTGAAGAAAGAAGCTGCAGAACACTGGCACTGAGCGTGCAGCTTTCCAGCGGAGAGAAAAAGCTACTTTAACACTCTGCAAGCCTTTCAACTCCCAAAAACATGCACATGGAAGGAGCTGCTGCAAAAGCGATGCTGTGCTCGCTGCTGCTCCTCCTGAAGCTCTGGCTGCTAAATCTGAGGCTTTCCTTCCAATTTCAAGCTGCAAAGCACTTGCTGAATTCCAGGGAAAGCCCGGGAGGCATTTGCTGTGCTGGCACACTTTCTCCTTCCTAGACAGAGTGGAAAAGCTTTTCCCTGCCGTGTAGGCGACAAGAGACGCATTAGACGGCGATCCGGAGCTGTCCGAAGGTAAGCGCCTGTTGCCGGCCTCTTTCGGCACAAGCCCCCGCTCCGGAGCGCACCGCGGCCGGCAGGATGCTCTCTGCCGGCGAAGGTGCCGCTTCTCCGGCAAGGAAGCCTCTGCCGCTTCTCCTGCACACGGAGAGCGTGCTAGCTGCTGAAACGTGAAGAAAGAAGCTGCAGAACACTGGCACTGAGCGTGCAGCTTTCCAGCGGAGAGAAAAAGCTACTTTAACACTCTGCAAGCCTTTCCACTCCCAAAAACATGCACATGGAAGGAGCTGCTGCAAAAGCGATGCTGTGCTCGCTGCTGCTCCTCCTGAAGCTCTGGCTGCTAAATCTGAGGCTTTCCTTCCAATTTCAAGCTGCAAAGCACTTGCTGAATTCCAGGGAAAGTCCGGGAGGCATTTGCTGTGCTGGCACACTTTCTCCTTCCTAGACAGAGTGGAAAAGCTTTTCCCTGCCGTGTAGGCGACAAGAGACGCATTAGACGGCGATCCGGAGCTGTCCGAAGGTAAGCGCCTGTTGCCGGCCTCTTTCGGCACAAGCCCCCGCTCCGGAGCGCACCGCGGCCGGCAGGATGCTCTCTGCCGGCGAAGGTGCCGCTTCTCCGGCAAGGAAGCCTCTGCCGCTTCTCCAGCACACGGAGAGCGTGCTAGCTGCTGAAACGTGAAGAAAGAAGCTGCAGAACACTGGCACTGAGCGTGCAGCTTTCCAGCGGAGAGAAAAAGCTACTTTAACACTCTGCAAGCCTTTCCACTCCCAAAAACATGCACATGGAAGGAGCTGCTGCAAAAGCGATGCTGTGCTCGCTGCTGCTCCTCCTGAAGCTCTGGCTGCTAAATCTGAGGCTTTCCTTCCAATTTCAAGCTGCAAAGCACTTGCTGAATTCCAGGGAAAGTCCGGGAGGCATTTGCTGTGCTGGCACACTTTCTCCTTCCTAGACAGAGTGGAAAAGCTTTTCCCTGCCGTGTAGGCGACAAGAGGCGCATTAGACGGGCATCCGGAGCTGTCCGAAGGTAAGCGCCTGTTGCCGGCCTCTTTCGGCACAAGCCCCCGCTCCGGAGCGCACCGCGGCCGGCAGGATGCTCTCTGCCGGCGAAGGTGCCGCTTCTCCGGCAAGGAAGCCTCTGCCGCTTCTCCAGCACACGGAGAGCGTGCTAGCTGCTGAAACGTGAAGAAAGAAGCTGCAGAACACTGGCACTGAGCGTGCAGCTTTCCAGCGGAGAGAAAAAGCTACTTTAACACTCTGCAAGCCTTTCCACTCCCAAAAACATGCACATGGAAGGAGCTGCTGCAAAACCGATGCTGTGCTCGCTGCTGCTCCTCCTGAAGCTCTGGCTGCTAAATCTGAGGCTTTCCTTCCAATTTCAAGCTGCAAAGCACTTGCTGAATTCCAGGGAAAGTCCGGGAGGCATTTGCTGTGCTGGCACACTTTCTCCTTCCTAGACAGAGTGGAAAAGCTTTTCCCTGCCGTGTAGGCGACAAGAGACGCATTAGACGGCGATCCGGAGCTGTCCGAAGGTAAGCGCCTGTTGCCGGCCTCTTTCGGCACAAGCCCCCGCTCCGGAGCGCACCGCGGCCGGCAGGATGCTCTCTGCCGGCGAAGGTGCCGCTTCTCCGGCAAGGAAGCCTCTGCCGCTTCTCCAGCACACGGAGAGCGTGCTAGCTGCTGAAACGTGAAGAAAGAAGCTGCAGAACACTGGCACTGAGCGTGCAGCTTTCCAGCGGAGAGAAAAAGCTACTTTAACACTCTGCAAGCCTTTCCACTCCCAAAAACATGCACATGGAAGGAGCTGCTGCAAAACCGATGCTGTGCTCGCTGCTGCTCCTCCTGAAGCTCTGGCTGCTAAATCTGAGGCTTTCCTTCCAATTTCAAGCTGCAAAGCACTTGCTGAATTCCAGGGAAAGTCCGGGAGGCATTTGCTGTGCTGGCACACTTTCTCCTTCCTAGACAGAGTGGAAAAGCTTTTCCCTGCCGTGTAGGCGACAAGAGACGCATTAGACGGCGATCCGGAGCTGTCCGAAGGTAAGCGCCTGTTGCCGGCCTCTTTCGGCACAAGCCCCCGCTCCGGAGCGCACCGCGGCCGGCAGGATGCTCTCTGCCGGCGAAGGTGCCGCTTCTCCGGCAAGGAAGCCTCTGCCGCTTCTCCAGCACACGGAGAGCGTGCTAGCTGCTGAAACGTGAAGAAAGAAGCTGCAGAACACTGGCACTGAGCGTGCAGCTTTCCAGCGGAGAGAAAAAGCTACTTGAACACTCTGCAAGCCTTTCCACTCCCAAAAACATGCACATGGAAGGAGCTGCTGCAAAAGCGATGCTGTGCTCGCTGCTGCTCCTCCTGAAGCTCTGGCTGCTAAATCTGAGGCTTTCCTTCCAATTTCAAGCTGCAAAGCACTTGCTGAATTCCAGGGAAAGTCCGGGAGGCATTTGCTGTGCTGGCACACTTTCTCCTTCCTAGACAGAGTGGAAAAGCTTTTCCCTGCCGTGTAGGCGACAAGAGACGCATTAGACGGCGATCCGGAGCTGTCCGAAGGTAAGCGCCTGTTGCCGGCCTCTTTCGGCACAAGCCCCCGCTCCGGAGCGCACCGCGGCCGGCAGGATGCTCTCTGCCGGCGAAGGTGCCGCTTCTCCGGCAAGGAAGCCTCTGCCGCTTCTCCAGCACACGGAGAGCGTGCTAGCTGCTGAAACGTGAAGAAAGAAGCTGCAGAAGACTGGCACTGAGCGTGCAGCTTTCCAGCGGAGAGAAAAAGCTACTTTAACACTCTGCAAGCCTTTCCACTCCCAAAAACATGCACATGGAAGGAGCTGCTGCAAAACCGATGCTGTGCTCGCTGCTGCTCCTCCTGAAGCTCTGGCTGCTAAATCTGAGGCTTTCCTTCCAATTTCAAGCTGCAAGGCACTTGCTGAATTCCAGGGAAAGTCCGGGAGGCATTTGCTGTGCTGGCACACTTTCTCCTTCCTAGACAGAGTGGAAAAGCTTTTCCCTGCCGTGTAGGCGACAAGAGACGCATTAGACGGCGATCCGGAGCTGTCCGAAGGTAAGCGCCTGTTGCCGGCCTCTTTCGGCACAAGCCCCCGCTCCGGAGCGCACCGCGGCCGGCAGGATGCTCTCTGCCGGCGAAGGTGCCGCTTCTCCGGCAAGGAAGCCTCTGCCGCTTCTCCAGCACACGGAGAGCGTGCTAGCTGCTGAAACGTGAAGAAAGAAGCTGCAGAAGACTGGCACTGAGCGTGCAGCTTTCCAGCGGAGAGAAAAAGCTACTTTAACACTCTGCAAGCCTTTCCACTCCCAAAAACATGCACATGGAAGGAGCTGCTGCAAAAGCGATGCTGTGCTCGCTGCTGCTCCTCCTGAAGCTCTGGCTGCTAAATCTGAGGCTTTCCTTCCAATTTCAAGCTGCAAAGCACTTGCTGAATTCCAGGGAAAGTCCGGGAGGCATTTGCTGTGCTGGCACACTTTCTCCTTCCTAGACAGAGTGGAAAAGCTTTTCCCTGCCGTGTAGGCGACAAGAGACGCATTAGACGGCGATCCGGAGCTGTCCGAAGGTAAGCGCCTGTTGCCGGCCTCTTTCGGCACAAGCCCCCGCTCCGGAGCGCACCGCGGCCGGCAGGATGCTCTCTGCCGGCGAAGGTGCCGCTTCTCCGGCAAGGAAGCCTCTGCCGCTTCTCCTGCACACGGAGAGCGTGCTAGCTGCTGAAACGTGAAGAAAGAAGCTGCAGAACACTGGCACTGAGCGTGCAGCTTTCCAGCGGAGAGAAAAAGCTACTTTAACACTCTGCAAGCCTTTCAACTCCCAAAAACATGCACATGGAAGGAGCTGCTGCAAAACCGATGCTGTGCTCGCTGCTGCTCCTCCTGAAGCTCTGGCTGCTAAATCTGAGGCTTTCCTTCCAATTTCAAGCTGCAAAGCACTTGCTGAATTCCAGGGAAAGTCCGGGAGGCATTTGCTGTGCTGGCACACTTTCTCCTTCCTAGACAGAGTGGAAAAGCTTTTCCCTGCCGTGTAGGCGACAAGAGACGCATTAGACGGCGATCCGGAGCTGTCCGAAGGTAAGCGCCTGTTGCCGGCCTCTTTCGGCACAAGCCCCCGCTCCGGAGCGCACCGCGGCCGGCAGGATGCTCTCTGCCGGCGAAGGTGCCGCTTCTCCGGCAAGGAAGCCTCTGCCGCTTCTCCAGCACACGGAGAGCGTGCTAGCTGCTGAAACGTGAAGAAAGAAGCTGCAGAACACTGGCACTGAGCGTGCAGCTTTCCAGCGGAGAGAAAAAGCTACTTTAACACTCTGCAAGCCTTTCCACTCCCAAAAACATGCACATGGAAGGAGCTGCTGCAAAACCGATGCTGTGCTCGCTGCTGCTCCTCCTGAAGCTCTGGCTGCTAAATCTGAGGCTTTCCTTCCAATTTCAAGCTGCAAAGCACTTGCTGAATTCCAGGGAAAGTCCGGGAGGCATTTGCTGTGCTGGCACACTTTCTCCTTCCTAGACAGAGTGGAAAAGCTTTTCCCTGCCGTGTAGGCGACAAGAGACGCATTAGACGGCGATCCGGAGCTGTCCGAAGGTAAGCGCCTGTTGCCGGCCTCTTTCGGCACAAGCCCCCGCTCCGGAGCGCACCGCGGCCGGCAGGATGCTCTCTGCCGGCGAAGGTGCCGCTTCTCCGGCAAGGAAGCCTCTGCCGCTTCTCCAGCACACGGAGAGCGTGCTAGCTGCCGAAACGTGAAGAAAGAAGCTGCAGAAGACTGGCACTGAGCGTGCAGCTTTCCAGCGGAGAGAAAAAGCTACTTTAACACTCTGCAAGCCTTTCAACTCCCAAAAACATGCACATGGAAGGAGCTGCTGCAAAAGCGATGCTGTGCTCGCTGCTGCTCCTCCTGAAGCTCTGGCTGCTAAATCTGAGGCTTTCCTTCCAATTTCAAGCTGCAAAGCACTTGCTGAATTCCAGGGAAAGTCCGAGAGGCATTTGCTGTGCTGGCACACTTTCTCCTTCCTAGACAGAGTGGAAAAGCTTTTCCCTGCCGTGTAGGCGACAAGAGACGCATTAGACGGCGATCCGGAGCTGTCCGAAGGTAAGCGCCTGTTGCCGGCCTCTTTCGGCACAAGCCCCCGCTCCGGAGCGCACCGCGGCCGGCAGGATGCTCTCTGCCGGCGAAGGTGCCGCTTCTCCGGCAAGGAAGCCTCTGCCGCTTCTCCTGCACACGGAGAGCGTGCTAGCTGCTGAAACGTGAAGAAAGAAGCTGCAGAACACTGGCACTGAGCGTGCAGCTTTCCAGCGGAGAGAAAAAGCTACTTTAACACTCTGCAAGCCTTTCAACTCCCAAAAACATGCACATGGAAGGAGCTGCTGCAAAAGCGATGCTGTGCTCGCTGCTGCTCCTCCTGAAGCTCTGGCTGCTAAATCTGAGGCTTTCCTTCCAATTTCAAGCTGCAAAGCACTTGCTGAATTCCAGGGAAAGCCCGGGAGGCATTTGCTGTGCTGGCACACTTTCTCCTTCCTAGACGGAGTGGAAAAGCTTTTCCCTGCCGTGTAGGCGACAAGAGACGCATTAGACGGCGATCCGGAGCTGTCCGAAGGTAAGCGCCTGTTGCCGGCCTCTTTCGGCACAAGCCCCCGCTCCGGAGCGCACCGCGGCCGGCAGGATGCTCTCTGCTGGCGAAGGTGCCGCTTCTCCGGCAAGGAAGCCTCTGCCGCTTCTCCAGCACACGGAGAGCGTGCTAGCTGCTGAAACGTGAAGAAAGAAGCTGCAGAACACTGGCACTGAGCGTGCAGCTTTCCAGCGGAGAGAAAAAGCTACTTTAACACTCTGCAAGCCTTTCCACTCCCAAAAACATGCACATGGAAGGAGCTGCTGCAAAAGCGATGCTGTGCTCGCTGCTGCTCCTCCTGAAGCTCTGGCTGCTAAATCTGAGGCTTTCCTTCCAATTTCAAGCTGCAAAGCACTTGCTGAATTCCAGGGAAAGCCCGGGAGGCATTTGCTGTGCTGGCACACTTTCTCCTTCCTAGACAGAGTGGAAAAGCTTTTCCCTGCCGTGTAGGCGACAAGAGACGCATTAGACGGCGATCCGGAGCTGTCCGAAGGTAAGCGCCTGTTGCCGGCCTCTTTCGGCACAAGCCCCCGCTCCGGAGCGCACCGCGGCCGGCAGGATGCTCTCTGCCGGCGAAGGTGCCGCTTCTCCGGCAAGGAAGCCTCTGCCGCTTCTCCAGCACACGGAGAGCGTGCTAGCTGCTGAAACGTGAAGAAAGAAGCTGCAGAACACTGGCACTGAGCGTGCAGCTTTCCAGCGGAGAGAAAAAGCTACTTTAACACTCTGCAAGCCTTTCAACTCCCAAAAACATGCACATGGAAGGAGCTGCTGCAAAAGCGATGCTGTGCTCGCTGCTGCTCCTCCTGAAGCTCTGGCTGCTAAATCTGAGGCTTTCCTTCCAATTTCAAGCTGCAAAGCACTTGCTGAATTCCAGGGAAAGCCCGGGAGGCATTTGCTGTGCTGGCACACTTTCTCCTTCCTAGACAGAGTGGAAAAGCTTTTCCCTGCCGTGTAGGCGACAAGAGACGCATTAGACGGCGATCCGGAGCTGTCCGAAGGTAAGCGCCTGTTGCCGGCCTCTTTCGGCACAAGCCCCCGCTCCGGAGCGCACCGCGGCCGGCAGGATGCTCTCTGCCGGCGAAGGTGCCGCTTCTCCGGCAAGGAAGCCTCTGCCGCTTCTCCTGCACACGGAGAGCGTGCTAGCTGCTGAAACGTGAAGAAAGAAGCTGCAGAACACTGGCACTGAGCGTGCAGCTTTCCAGCGGAGAGAAAAAGCTACTTTAACACTCTGCAAGCCTTTCCACTCCCAAAAACATGCACATGGAAGGAGCTGCTGCAAAAGCGATGCTGTGCTCGCTGCTGCTCCTCCTGAAGCTCTGGCTGCTAAATCTGAGGCTTTCCTTCCAATTTCAAGCTGCAAAGCACTTGCTGAATTCCAGGGAAAGTCCGGGAGGCATTTGCTGTGCTGGCACACTTTCTCCTTCCTAGACAGAGTGGAAAAGCTTTTCCCTGCCGTGTAGGCGACAAGAGACGCATTAGACGGCGATCCGGAGCTGTCCGAAGGTAAGCGCCTGTTGCCGGCCTCTTTCGGCACAAGCCCCCGCTCCGGAGCGCACCGCGGCCGGCAGGATGCTCTCTGCCGGCGAAGGTGCCGCTTCTCCGGCAAGGAAGCCTCTGCCGCTTCTCCAGCACACGGAGAGCGTGCTAGCTGCTGAAACGTGAAGAAAGAAGCTGCAGAACACTGGCACTGAGCGTGCAGCTTTCCAGCGGAGAGAAAAAGCTACTTTAACACTCTGCAAGCCTTTCCACTCCCAAAAACATGCACATGGAAGGAGCTGCTGCAAAAGCGATGCTGTGCTCGCTGCTGCTCCTCCTGAAGCTCTGGCTGCTAAATCTGAGGCTTTCCTTCCAATTTCAAGCTGCAAAGCACTTGCTGAATTCCAGGGAAAGTCCGGGAGGCATTTGCTGTGCTGGCACACTTTCTCCTTCCTAGACAGAGTGGAAAAGCTTTTCCCTGCCGTGTAGGCGACAAGAGGCGCATTAGACGGGCATCCGGAGCTGTCCGAAGGTAAGCGCCTGTTGCCGGCCTCTTTCGGCACAAGCCCCCGCTCCGGAGCGCACCGCGGCCGGCAGGATGCTCTCTGCCGGCGAAGGTGCCGCTTCTCCGGCAAGGAAGCCTCTGCCGCTTCTCCAGCACACGGAGAGCGTGCTAGCTGCTGAAACGTGAAGAAAGAAGCTGCAGAACACTGGCACTGAGCGTGCAGCTTTCCAGCGGAGAGAAAAAGCTACTTTAACACTCTGCAAGCCTTTCCACTCCCAAAAACATGCACATGGAAGGAGCTGCTGCAAAACCGATGCTGTGCTCGCTGCTGCTCCTCCTGAAGCTCTGGCTGCTAAATCTGAGGCTTTCCTTCCAATTTCAAGCTGCAAAGCACTTGCTGAATTCCAGGGAAAGTCCGGGAGGCATTTGCTGTGCTGGCACACTTTCTCCTTCCTAGACAGAGTGGAAAAGCTTTTCCCTGCCGTGTAGGCGACAAGAGACGCATTAGACGGCGATCCGGAGCTGTCCGAAGGTAAGCGCCTGTTGCCGGCCTCTTTCGGCACAAGCCCCCGCTCCGGAGCGCACCGCGGCCGGCAGGATGCTCTCTGCCGGCGAAGGTGCCGCTTCTCCGGCAAGGAAGCCTCTGCCGCTTCTCCAGCACACGGAGAGCGTGCTAGCTGCTGAAACGTGAAGAAAGAAGCTGCAGAAGACTGGCACTGAGCGTGCAGCTTTCCAGCGGAGAGAAAAAGCTACTTGAACACTCTGCAAGCCTTTCCACTCCCAAAAACATGCACATGGAAGGAGCTGCTGCAAAAGCGATGCTGTGCTCGCTGCTGCTCCTCCTGAAGCTCTGGCTGCTAAATCTGAGGCTTTCCTTCCAATTTCAAGCTGCAAAGCACTTGCTGAATTCCAGGGAAAGTCCGGGAGGCATTTGCTGTGCTGGCACACTTTCTCCTTCCTAGACAGAGTGGAAAAGCTTTTCCCTGCCGTGTAGGCGACAAGAGACGCATTAGACGGCGATCCGGAGCTGTCCGAAGGTAAGCGCCTGTTGCCGGCCTCTTTCGGCACAAGCCCCCGCTCCGGAGCGCACCGCGGCCGGCAGGATGCTCTCTGCCGGCGAAGGTGCCGCTTCTCCGGCAAGGAAGCCTCTGCCGCTTCTCCAGCACACGGAGAGCGTGCTAGCTGCTGAAACGTGAAGAAAGAAGCTGCAGAAGACTGGCACTGAGCGTGCAGCTTTCCAGCGGAGAGAAAAAGCTACTTTAACACTCTGCAAGCCTTTCCACTCCCAAAAACATGCACATGGAAGGAGCTGCTGCAAAAGCGATGCTGTGCTCGCTGCTGCTCCTCCTGAAGCTCTGGCTGCTAAATCTGAGGCTTTCCTTCCAATTTCAAGCTGCAAAGCACTTGCTGAATTCCAGGGAAAGTCCGGGAGGCATTTGCTGTGCTGGCACACTTTCTCCTTCCTAGACAGAGTGGAAAAGCTTTTCCCTGCCGTGTAGGCGACAAGAGACGCATTAGACGGCGATCCGGAGCTGTCCGAAGGTAAGCGCCTGTTGCCGGCCTCTTTCGGCACAAGCCCCCGCTCCGGAGCGCACCGCGGCCGGCAGGATGCTCTCTGCCGGCGAAGGTGCCGCTTCTCCGGCAAGGAAGCCTCTGCCGCTTCTCCTGCACACGGAGAGCGTGCTAGCTGCTGAAACGTGAAGAAAGAAGCTGCAGAACACTGGCACTGAGCGTGCAGCTTTCCAGCGGAGAGAAAAAGCTACTTTAACACTCTGCAAGCCTTTCAACTCCCAAAAACATGCACATGGAAGGAGCTGCTGCAAAACCGATGCTGTGCTCGCTGCTGCTCCTCCTGAAGCTCTGGCTGCTAAATCTGAGGCTTTCCTTCCAATTTCAAGCTGCAAAGCACTTGCTGAATTCCAGGGAAAGTCCGGGAGGCATTTGCTGTGCTGGCACACTTTCTCCTTCCTAGACAGAGTGGAAAAGCTTTTCCCTGCCGTGTAGGCGACAAGAGACGCATTAGACGGCGATCCGGAGCTGTCCGAAGGTAAGCGCCTGTTGCCGGCCTCTTTCGGCACAAGCCCCCGCTCCGGAGCGCACCGCGGCCGGCAGGATGCTCTCTGCCGGCGAAGGTGCCGCTTCTCCGGCAAGGAAGCCTCTGCCGCTTCTCCAGCACACGGAGAGCGTGCTAGCTGCTGAAACGTGAAGAAAGAAGCTGCAGAAGACTGGCACTGAGCGTGCAGCTTTCCAGCGGAGAGAAAAAGCTACTTTAACACTCTGCAAGCCTTTCCACTCCCAAAAACATGCACATGGAAGGAGCTGCTGCAAAAGCGATGCTGTGCTCGCTGCTGCTCCTCCTGAAGCTCTGGCTGCTAAATCTGAGGCTTTCCTTCCAATTTCAAGCTGCAAAGCACTTGCTGAATTCCAGGGAAAGTCCGGGAGGCATTTGCTGTGCTGGCACACTTTCTCCTTCCTAGACAGAGTGGAAAAGCTTTTCCCTGCCGTGTAGGCGACAAGAGACGCATTAGACGGCGATCCGGAGCTGTCCGAAGGTAAGCGCCTGTTGCCGGCCTCTTTCGGCACAAGCCCCCGCTCCGGAGCGCACCGCGGCCGGCAGGATGCTCTCTGCCGGCGAAGGTGCCGCTTCTCCGGCAAGGAAGCCTCTGCCGCTTCTCCAGCACACGGAGAGCGTGCTAGCTGCCGAAACGTGAAGAAAGAAGCTGCAGAAGACTGGCACTGAGCGTGCAGCTTTCCAGCGGAGAGAAAAAGCTACTTTAACACTCTGCAAGCCTTTCAACTCCCAAAAACATGCACATGGAAGGAGCTGCTGCAAAACCGATGCTGTGCTCGCTGCTGCTCCTCCTGAAGCTCTGGCTGCTAAATCTGAGGCTTTCCTTCCAATTTCAAGCTGCAAAGCACTTGCTGAATTCCAGGGAAAGTCCGGGAGGCATTTGCTGTGCTGGCACACTTTCTCCTTCCTAGACAGAGTGGAAAAGCTTTTCCCTGCCGTGTAGGCGACAAGAGACGCATTAGACGGCGATCCGGAGCTGTCCGAAGGTAAGCGCCTGTTGCCGGCCTCTTTCGGCACAAGCCCCCGCTCCGGAGCGCACCGCGGCCGGCAGGATGCTCTCTGCCGGCGAAGGTGCCGCTTCTCCGGCAAGGAAGCCTCTGCCGCTTCTCCAGCACACGGAGAGCGTGCTAGCTGCCGAAACGTGAAGAAAGAAGCTGCAGAACACTGGCACTGAGCGTGCAGCTTTCCAGCGGAGAGAAAAAGCTACTTTAACACTCTGCAAGCCTTTCCACTCCCAAAAACATGCACATGGAAGGAGCTGCTGCAAAAGCGATGCTGTGCTCGCTGCTGCTCCTCCTGAAGCTCTGGCTGCTAAATCTGAGGCTTTCCTTCCAATTTCAAGCTGCAAAGCACTTGCTGAATTCCAGGGAAAGTCCGGGAGGCATTTGCTGTGCTGGCACACTTTCTCCTTCCTAGACAGAGTGGAAAAGCTTTTCCCTGCCGTGTAGGCGACAAGAGACGCATTAGACGGCGATCCGGAGCTGTCCGAAGGTAAGCGCCTGTTGCCGGCCTCTTTCGGCACAAGCCCCCGCTCCGGAGCGCACCGCGGCCGGCAGGATGCTCTCTGCCGGCGAAGGTGCCGCTTCTCCGGCAAGGAAGCCTCTGCCGCTTCTCCAGCACACGGAGAGCGTGCTAGCTGCTGAAAGGTGAAGAAAGAAGCTGCAGAAGACTGGCACTGAGCGTGCAGCTTTCCAGCGGAGAGAAAAAGCTACTTTAACACTCTGCAAGCCTTTCCACTCCCAAAAACATGCACATGGAAGGAGCTGCTGCAAAAGCGATGCTGTGCTCGCTGCTGCTCCTCCTGAAGCTCTGGCTGCTAAATCTGAGGCTTTCCTTCCAATTTCAAGCTGCAAAGCACTTGCTGAATTCCAGGGAAAGTCCGGGAGGCATTTGCTGTGCTGGCACACTTTCTCCTTCCTAGACAGAGTGGAAAAGCTTTTCCCTGCCGTGTAGGCGACAAGAGACGCATTAGACGGCGATCCGGAGCTGTCCGAAGGTAAGCGCCTGTTGCCGGCCTCTTTCGGCACAAGCCCCCGCTCCGGAGCGCACCGCGGCCGGCAGGATGCTCTCTGCCGGCGAAGGTGCCGCTTCTCCGGCAAGGAAGCCTCTGCCGCTTCTCCTGCACACGGAGAGCGTGCTAGCTGCTGAAACGTGAAGAAAGAAGCTGCAGAAGACTGGCACTGAGCGTGCAGCTTTCCAGCGGAGAGAAAAAGCTACTTTAACACTCTGCAAGCCTTTCAACTCCCAAAAACATGCACATGGAAGGAGCTGCTGCAAAAGCGATGCTGTGCTCGCTGCTGCTCCTCCTGAAGCTCTGGCTGCTAAATCTGAGGCTTTCCTTCCAATTTCAAGCTGCAAAGCACTTGCTGAATTCCAGGGAAAGTCCGGGAGGCATTTGCTGTGCTGGCACACTTTCTCCTTCCTAGACAGAGTGGAAAAGCTTTTCCCTGCCGTGTAGGCGACAAGAGACGCATTAGACGGCGATCCGGAGCTGTCCGAAGGTAAGCGCCTGTTGCCGGCCTCTTTCGGCACAAGCCCCCGCTCCGGAGCGCACCGCGGCCGGCAGGATGCTCTCTGCCGGCGAAGGTGCCGCTTCTCCGGCAAGGAAGCCTCTGCCGCTTCTCCAGCACACGGAGAGCGTGCTAGCTGCTGAAACGTGAAGAAAGAAGCTGCAGAAGACTGGCACTGAGCGTGCAGCTTTCCAGCGGAGAGAAAAAGCTACTTTAACACTCTGCAAGCCTTTCCACTCCCAAAAACATGCACATGGAAGGAGCTGCTGCAAAACCGATGCTGTGCTCGCTGCTGCTCCTCCTGAAGCTCTGGCTGCTAAATCTGAGGCTTTCCTTCCAATTTCAAGCTGCAAAGCACTTGCTGAATTCCAGGGAAAGTCCGGGAGGCATTTGCTGTGCTGGCACACTTTCTCCTTCCTAGACAGAGTGGAAAAGCTTTTCCCTGCCGTGTAGGCGACAAGAGACGCATTAGACGGCGATCCGGAGCTGTCCGAAGGTAAGCGCCTGTTGCCGGCCTCTTTCGGCACAAGCCCCCGCTCCGGAGCGCACCGCGGCCGGCAGGATGCTCTCTGCCGGCGAAGGTGCCGCTTCTCCGGCAAGGAAGCCTCTGCCGCTTCTCCAGCACACGGAGAGCGTGCTAGCTGCCGAAACGTGAAGAAAGAAGCTGCAGAACACTGGCACTGAGCGTGCAGCTTTCCAGCGGAGAGAAAAAGCTACTTTAACACTCTGCAAGCCTTTCCACTCCCAAAAACATGCACATGGAAGGAGCTGCTGCAAAACCGATGCTGTGCTCGCTGCTGCTCCTCCTGAAGCTCTGGCTGCTAAATCTGAGGCTTTCCTTCCAATTTCAAGCTGCAAAGCACTTGCTGAATTCCAGGGAAAGCCCGGGAGGCATTTGCTGTGCTGGCACACTTTCTCCTTCCTAGACAGAGTGGAAAAGCTTTTCCCTGCCGTGTAGGCGACAAGAGACGCATTAGACGGCGATCCGGAGCTGTCCGAAGGTAAGCGCCTGTTGCCGGCCTCTTTCGGCACAAGCCCCCGCTCCGGAGCGCACCGCGGCCGGCAGGATGCTCTCTGCCGGCGAAGGTGCCGCTTCTCCGGCAAGGAAGCCTCTGCCGCTTCTCCTGCACACGGAGAGCGTGCTAGCTGCTGAAACGTGAAGAAAGAAGCTGCAGAACACTGGCACTGAGCGTGCAGCTTTCCAGCGGAGAGAAAAAGCTACTTTAACACTCTGCAAGCCTTTCAACTCCCAAAAACATGCACATGGAAGGAGCTGCTGCAAAAGCGATGCTGTGCTCGCTGCTGCTCCTCCTGAAGCTCTGGCTGCTAAATCTGAGGCTTTCCTTCCAATTTCAAGCTGCAAAGCACTTGCTGAATTCCAGGGAAAGCCCGGGAGGCATTTGCTGTGCTGGCACACTTTCTCCTTCCTAGACAGAGTGGAAAAGCTTTTCCCTGCCGTGTAGGCGACAAGAGACGCATTAGACGGCGATCCGGAGCTGTCCGAAGGTAAGCGCCTGTTGCCGGCCTCTTTCGGCACAAGCCCCCGCTCCGGAGCGCACCGCGGCCGGCAGGATGCTCTCTGCCGGCGAAGGTGCCGCTTCTCCGGCAAGGAAGCCTCTGCCGCTTCTCCTGCACACGGAGAGCGTGCTAGCTGCTGAAACGTGAAGAAAGAAGCTGCAGAACACTGGCACTGAGCGTGCAGCTTTCCAGCGGAGAGAAAAAGCTACTTTAACACTCTGCAAGCCTTTCCACTCCCAAAAACATGCACATGGAAGGAGCTGCTGCAAAACCGATGCTGTGCTCGCTGCTGCTCCTCCTGAAGCTCTGGCTGCTAAATCTGAGGCTTTCCTTCCAATTTCAAGCTGCAAAGCACTTGCTGAATTCCAGGGAAAGTCCGGGAGGCATTTGCTGTGCTGGCACACTTTCTCCTTCCTAGACAGAGTGGAAAAGCTTTTCCCTGCCGTGTAGGCGACAAGAGACGCATTAGACGGCGATCCGGAGCTGTCCGAAGGTAAGCGCCTGTTGCCGGCCTCTTTCGGCACAAGCCCCCGCTCCGGAGCGCACCGCGGCCGGCAGGATGCTCTCTGCCGGCGAAGGTGCCGCTTCTCCGGCAAGGAAGCCTCTGCCGCTTCTCCAGCACACGGAGAGCGTGCTAGCTGCCGAAACGTGAAGAAAGAAGCTGCAGAAGACTGGCACTGAGCGTGCAGCTTTCCAGCGGAGAGAAAAAGCTACTTTAACACTCTGCAAGCCTTTCAACTCCCAAAAACATGCACATGGAAGGAGCTGCTGCAAAACCGATGCTGTGCTCGCTGCTGCTCCTCCTGAAGCTCTGGCTGCTAAATCTGAGGCTTTCCTTCCAATTTCAAGCTGCAAAGCACTTGCTGAATTCCAGGGAAAGTCCGGGAGGCATTTGCTGTGCTGGCACACTTTCTCCTTCCTAGACAGAGTGGAAAAGCTTTTCCCTGCCGTGTAGGCGACAAGAGACGCATTAGACGGCGATCCGGAGCTGTCCGAAGGTAAGCGCCTGTTGCCGGCCTCTTTCGGCACAAGCCCCCGCTCCGGAGCGCACCGCGGCCGGCAGGATGCTCTCTGCCGGCGAAGGTGCCGCTTCTCCGGCAAGGAAGCCTCTGCCGCTTCTCCTGCACACGGAGAGCGTGCTAGCTGCTGAAACGTGAAGAAAGAAGCTGCAGAACACTGGCACTGAGCGTGCAGCTTTCCAGCGGAGAGAAAAAGCTACTTTAACACTCTGCAAGCCTTTCAACTCCCAAAAACATGCACATGGAAGGAGCTGCTGCAAAACCGATGCTGTGCTCGCTGCTGCTCCTCCTGAAGCTCTGGCTGCTAAATCTGAGGCTTTCCTTCCAATTTCAAGCTGCAAAGCACTTGCTGAATTCCAGGGAAAGTCCGGGAGGCATTTGCTGTGCTGGCACACTTTCTCCTTCCTAGACAGAGTGGAAAAGCTTTTCCCTGCCGTGTAGGCGACAAGAGACGCATTAGACGGCGATCCGGAGCTGTCCGAAGGTAAGCGCCTGTTGCCGGCCTCTTTCGGCACAAGCCCCCGCTCCGGAGCGCACCGCGGCCGGCAGGATGCTCTCTGCCGGCGAAGGTGCCGCTTCTCCGGCAAGGAAGCCTCTGCCGCTTCTCCAGCACACGGAGAGCGTGCTAGCTGCTGAAACGTGAAGAAAGAAGCTGCAGAACACTGGCACTGAGCGTGCAGCTTTCCAGCGGAGAGAAAAAGCTACTTTAACACTCTGCAAGCCTTTCCACTCCCAAAAACATGCACATGGAAGGAGCTGCTGCAAAAGCGATGCTGTGCTCGCTGCTGCTCCTCCTGAAGCTCTGGCTGCTAAATCTGAGGCTTTCCTTCCAATTTCAAGCTGCAAAGCACTTGCTGAATTCCAGGGAAAGTCCGGGAGGCATTTGCTGTGCTGGCACACTTTCTCCTTCCTAGACAGAGTGGAAAAGCTTTTCCCTGCCGTGTAGGCGACAAGAGACGCATTAGACGGCGATCCGGAGCTGTCCGAAGGTAAGCGCCTGTTGCCGGCCTCTTTCGGCACAAGCCCCCGCTCCGGAGCGCACCGCGGCCGGCAGGATGCTCTCTGCCGGCGAAGGTGCCGCTTCTCCGGCAAGGAAGCCTCTGCCGCTTCTCCAGCACACGGAGAGCGTGCTAGCTGCTGAAACGTGAAGAAAGAAGCTGCAGAACACTGGCACTGAGCGTGCAGCTTTCCAGCGGAGAGAAAAAGCTACTTTAACACTCTGCAAGCCTTTCCACTCCCAAAAACATGCACATGGAAGGAGCTGCTGCAAAAGCGATGCTGTGCTCGCTGCTGCTCCTCCTGAAGCTCTGGCTGCTAAATCTGAGGCTTTCCTTCCAATTTCAAGCTGCAAAGCACTTGCTGAATTCCAGGGAAAGTCCGGGAGGCATTTGCTGTGCTGGCACACTTTCTCCTTCCTAGACAGAGTGGAAAAGCTTTTCCCTGCCGTGTAGGCGACAAGAGGCGCATTAGACGGGCATCCGGAGCTGTCCGAAGGTAAGCGCCTGTTGCCGGCCTCTTTCGGCACAAGCCCCCGCTCCGGAGCGCACCGCGGCCGGCAGGATGCTCTCTGCCGGCGAAGGTGCCGCTTCTCCGGCAAGGAAGCCTCTGCCGCTTCTCCAGCACACGGAGAGCGTGCTAGCTGCTGAAACGTGAAGAAAGAAGCTGCAGAACACTGGCACTGAGCGTGCAGCTTTCCAGCGGAGAGAAAAAGCTACTTTAACACTCTGCAAGCCTTTCAACTCCCAAAAACATGCACATGGAAGGAGCTGCTGCAAAAGCGATGCTGTGCTCGCTGCTGCTCCTCCTGAAGCTCTGGCTGCTAAATCTGAGGCTTTCCTTCCAATTTCAAGCTGCAAAGCACTTGCTGAATTCCAGGGAAAGCCCGGGAGGCATTTGCTGTGCTGGCACACTTTCTCCTTCCTAGACAGAGTGGAAAAGCTTTTCCCTGCCGTGTAGGCGACAAGAGACGCATTAGACGGCGATCCGGAGCTGTCCGAAGGTAAGCGCCTGTTGCCGGCCTCTTTCGGCACAAGCCCCCGCTCCGGAGCGCACCGCGGCCGGCAGGATGCTCTCTGCCGGCGAAGGTGCCGCTTCTCCGGCAAGGAAGCCTCTGCCGCTTCTCCAGCACACGGAGAGCGTGCTAGCTGCTGAAAGGTGACGAAAGAAGCTGCAGAACACTGGCACTGAGCGTGCAGCTTTCCAGCGGAGAGAAAAAGCTACTTTAACACTCTGCAAGCCTTTCCACTCCCAAAAACATGCACATGGAAGGAGCTGCTGCAAAACCGATGCTGTGCTCGCTGCTGCTCCTCCTGAAGCTCTGGCTGCTAAATCTGAGGCTTTCCTTCCAATTTCAAGCTGCAAAGCACTTGCTGAATTGCAGGGAAAGTCCGGGAGGCATTTGCTGTGCTGGCACACTTTCTCCTTCCTAGACAGAGTGGAAAAGCTTTTCCCTGCCGTGTAGGCGACAAGAGACGCATTAGACGGCGATCCGGAGCTGTCCGAAGGTAAGCGCCTGTTGCCGGCCTCTTTCGGCACAAGCCCCCGCTCCGGAGCGCACCGCGGCCGGCAGGATGCTCTCTGCCGGCGAAGGTGCCGCTTCTCCGGCAAGGAAGCCTCTGCCGCTTCTCCAGCACACGGAGAGCGTGCTAGCTGCTGAAACGTGAAGAAAGAAGCTGCAGAACACTGGCACTGAGCGTGCAGCTTTCCAGCGGAGAGAAAAAGCTACTTTAACACTCTGCAAGCCTTTCCACTCCCAAAAACATGCACATGGAAGGAGCTGCTGCAAAACCGATGCTGTGCTCGCTGCTGCTCCTCCTGAAGCTCTGGCTGCTAAATCTGAGGCTTTCCTTCCAATTTCAAGCTGCAAAGCACTTGCTGAATTCCAGGGAAAGTCCGGGAGGCATTTGCTGTGCTGGCACACTTTCTCCTTCCTAGACAGAGTGGAAAAGCTTTTCCCTGCCGTGTAGGCGACAAGAGACGCATTAGACGGCGATCCGGAGCTGTCCGAAGGTAAGCGCCTGTTGCCGGCCTCTTTCGGCACAAGCCCCCGCTCCGGAGCGCACCGCGGCCGGCAGGATGCTCTCTGCCGGCGAAGGTGCCGCTTCTCCGGCAAGGAAGCCTCTGCCGCTTCTCCAGCACACGGAGAGCGTGCTAGCTGCCGAAACGTGAAGAAAGAAGCTGCAGAAGACTGGCACTGAGCGTGCAGCTTTCCAGCGGAGAGAAAAAGCTACTTTAACACTCTGCAAGCCTTTCAACTCCCAAAAACATGCACATGGAAGGAGCTGCTGCAAAACCGATGCTGTGCTCGCTGCTGCTCCTCCTGAAGCTCTGGCTGCTAAATCTGAGGCTTTCCTTCCAATTTCAAGCTGCAAAGCACTTGCTGAATTCCAGGGAAAGTCCGGGAGGCATTTGCTGTGCTGGCACACTTTCTCCTTCCTAGACAGAGTGGAAAAGCTTTTCCCTGCCGTGTAGGCGACAAGAGACGCATTAGACGGCGATCCGGAGCTGTCCGAAGG